>NC_088882.1:14288046-14475924 GCF_032884065.1 Artemia franciscana
GGGAGTTGGAGTGGGAAAACGCTTAGAGTGAAGAAATCGGAATGAAACTTGGTGGGTAGTACAAGCAAATACTTAAGATACGTAATTGACGTAATCGTACTGAATCAGCTCTCTTCGGGGGAGTTAGGGGGGCTCAGTGCTTTGCCGAGCTTGGTGCTTCTAGACGTGCTAGGACAATGAATTTTGGTAGGCGTGTCAGGGAGTTGCTCAAATTGACTTGATAAAGTCGTTTTCCCTGATTCGACCATCTGGGGGGCTGAAGGTAGAGGAGAAATTAGAAAAAAGGAGGTTTTTATAACTTACAAGTGGGTGATCAGATCTTAATCAATTTTGATATTTAGAAGGACCTCGTGACTCAGAGCTCTTAATGTAAATCCCGAGCGGCAGTAAGCCTCTGATTTTCCTTTTAAATCAATCTATTGATTCTTAGAGTTTTGCTAGAGCTCATATCATATGAGCTCCTGGCTCTTCCGGTCTTGTCACAAGTGCCATATGAGTTCTTAGCTCTTTTTATTTCATTTAATAGGTATACCATGAAGCAGGATCTTGGTCTAGTAATGAATTAAGAGTGACATTTTCCTAATTTTACTTTCCAAAGGTGTAGATTTTTCAATTGATTGTGTACCAGGCAATAGAGAGAAAATATTGCTATATATAAGCAGGTAAAGAATTGCTGCTTTACTTGGGAGGAGATGATTTGATAGAAAATTGAAAGTTCTAGTGCTTTTTCTGTCTTTGACCTGAGGGTTACTCTTTTACTTCTGTGCCAGGGAATATCATATGACTGGACACATTCTCCAGTTCCTAAAATTTATGTACCGTATGGGAGTTCCTGGGTTGGATTATGATCTTTGCTTTAGTTTCCTGGTTTTAGTGATTTTTGCTTAATTTTTACGATTTTTCCTATTGCCTGATTGCCTAGTTCTGTGGCTTTTACTCGCCTATCAAATAATTGGACAAACTGCGGGAGCTGGTGCTGTGATTGCTGCTGTTTTACAATTTAGTTTACTTTTAATAGAACAGATTAAAACTTTTATTATAAACTTCCGCTTATGTGAAAAAATTTCCACCCTATTAGTACTGGAACTTGTTTGAACAAGATTTTAGGTTCCTAGTGAGATACCAATTAAATTGATTATTGAGTGTGCTGATCTTTTATCTACTCCTTTAACGGTAATTTTTAACCAGTGTTTTATTGATTGTGTTTTTCCATGTATTTTTAAACAGGCGTATGTAACGCCAATCCCCAAATGCAAGGCACCTAAAGATATAACCGAGATGAGGCCGATTTCAAAAACTCCAGCTCTCTCAAAAGTATTTGAAAGTTATATTTTTGATTGTTTATTTGAGGACATAAATGATAATATTGATCCCCAATAATTTGGAATTAGATCCGGGCATAGTACTGTTTATTATACTGTCGTATAAAACGACTATTTCTAATTTAATTTGGTCTGGTCCCTGATACGCCTGCCAATTTTCATCGTCCTAGCTTACCTGGAAGTGCCTAAAGTAGCAAAACCGGGACACGACAGAATTTGCGTTTGCTATATGTCACTTGGTTAATACCATGTGCCATAAAAACCACAGAAATATTCATGAAAGCCTGTATTTGAAGCACTTTCCATAAGCTGTTTAATAGAGTTTACTTTAGCAGTTTACTGAATAGCTGATGCATGCGATTGTAAGTTTTTATTTTATGGTGGATCGTAAAGCCCACAGCTCATCTAAAAAATTTTCCTTGAAAAAAAAAATCAAATTTTGGGCAAATCAGACAATATTTCTTGTCACATGACCTGAATCTCTACCAAATAATAGGGATGGAGGCACTTTCTGCCATCTGGTGTATACTAGGTGCAATTTCTTCCAAGCTTGGCAAGTGCTAATTGGTGTGCGTGATTTCTGAAAGTAGGTACGACCTCGCCAAGGATTTTTTTTTGCATAATGTAATGTTATAAGCACTTAGTGCTGGATTTGATCTTTCAAGAAAAAATGGAAATTCTTGAAAGTCAAATGGACAAGATTCAACATTAAAATCTTCCAGTAGATATCATGCAACTCGTAAGGCTAAGGATAAACTCTAATGAATTTAATAAATAAATAAACATAAAGAAATATTTGTGTTGCTATCATAAAAATTAAAAGAAAGGGAAAAGGAGGATTGATAAATAACAACTGTTATTAGTTGCGTGCAGAAAGTCCTGGCACAAAGATTATGAAGGATAAAAAAGGATAAAGATCCTCCTGAGCCATTGCTGGTGCATCGGCCGTCAAGTTGTTTTTTCATTTGCTGGTTTTTTTTTTCGTTTTTGTTTTTTACAGCGACAAGTAACGAAAATGTTGCCACAAAAAATATAAAGACAATAAAGAATTGGTAGTGCTACCTGATGTTTACCAAGGTCGTATTAAAACTCAAACGTTATTATTGTTTACTTGTCTATATTTTGTATATTTTGCTCCTATTCTTTTTTCTTATGTTTTCAATTAACGATTAAATTTAAAATTCAAGTTTTTATTTTTAACAAGTTTTACCCGCTTTGAATTTTAAAAATCTATTTTGCTTGAAGTTTTTTCCTTCTTTTTTTTTCTTCACGCAGTTGAAAACAGTGTAAATCATTTTCTGGTCTTGAGAAGGCATGTTGTTGCATGCCCTACTCATGTTAATTCCTACCTTTCTTGAGTTTGTCTTGGTTATTTATTGCGATTTCTGTTCGCTTCAAATATAGTGCCTCTTGGTTTACCTGTGGGTTGCAATTTTAAGTCGACATATTTTTTTGACCGTTTTTGTAGAATTCCTTTCGCGCTTGCCTCCTTAGAAGCATTACGCAGCAAACAATATACCGGACCCGTACAGGGTTGTTCAGAAATGACTATAGAAGTTGTATATGAGCTTAACGGACAATGAACCGTGTGATGATTCGGGATTTTAATGTCTATTTGTTGTTCTGCTTGCATGTATTTGTGCTATTTAACCCTTATTTTGTTATTTTTCGTTTCATTACTCCTCTAGTTACAGTTAGTCTATTTGTGGGACAAAGCTATGTGGGATGCATTCAATTTACTTACCTTACATTATTTAGTGTTGCGAGAGCAGCACTTTGGTTTTGTCATGTTTTTTTTTTTTCCTTTTTTTTTCCAGCACCCCGATTTCAGCTTAATCCTAGAAAGTGGTACGGGTAGAACCTCTGCGGTTTTTACAGAAAGTGGGGACCATAGGTCGGATTGATGAATTGTGTTGTAAGAGCAACACTTTGCTTTTGTCCTTCTTTTTTTTTCGAGCACCCTGATTTTGGGTTATTCCTAGAAAGTGGTAAGGGTCTAATCCAGTGGTTCTCAACCGGGGTCCACATGGACCCCTAGGGGTCCATGTAACATTTCCAGGGGTCCACAGGCAAAACACAATAAATTGGGGGTCCACAATGATATTTTGGGGGTCCATGAAGAAAATCAACTCAGAATACTCTTTATTTTTGAAAATTTAATTTCTACTGTAATTTACTGTTCACTTTATATTGTGTTCACTGCCTGATACACCGTCAACCCTTAGTTGCAAAGAAAATGAGTGCAAGTCTGCATGATGCCCTTACTGTTGTAATAAAAGTAGTTAACCATATTAAATCAAATTCTCTCCGAGACCACCTTTTTCGTGAATTCTGTAAGAAAAATCGAGAAAAGATTGGGCGGCTTGTATCAAACAGTTCGTGGTAACCAATTGTAGTAAGGAGCGACCCGACTCAATAGTAACCAAAACTCTAAAAAATTGAATTTTGATACCAATTGCTACATCAAAAGAATCGCATTTTAATGCTGATTTTAAATTTATAAGTTTCATCAAGTTTAGTTCAACCCATCAGAAGTTACGAGCCTGAGAAAATTTGCGTTATTTTAGAAAATAGGTAGAAACACCCCCTTAAAGTCATATAATCTTCACGAAAATCACACCATCAGATTCAGCGCATCGGAGAACCCTACTGTAGAAGTTTCAAGCTCCTATCTACAAAAATGTTGAATTTTGTATTTTTTGCCAGAAGGCAGATCACGGATGCGTGTTTATTTGTTTGTATGTTTTTTGTTTTTTTTTTTTTTTCAGGGGTAATCGTATCGACCCAATTGTCCTAGAATGTTGCGAGAGGAGTCATTATAACGAAAATGAAAAGTTCTAGTGCCTTTTTTAAGTGACCAAAAAAATTGGAGGGCACCTAGGCCTCCTCCCACGCTGATTATTTTCCCAAAGTCAACGGATCAAAATTCTGAGATAGCCATTTTATTCAACGTAGTCGAAAAATCTTATAACTATGTCTTTGGGTACGACTTACTCCCCCACAGTCTCCTTGGGAGGGGCTACAAGTTACAAACTTTGACCAGGGCTTACACATAGTAATGGTTATTGGAAAGTGTACAGACGTTTTCAGGAGGATTTTTTGGTTTGGGGGAGGGGTTGAGAAGAGGGGGATATGCTGGGGGAACTATCCATCGAGGAATTTGTCATGGGGGAAGAAAATTTCCATGAAGGGAGCGCAGGATTTACTAACATTATTTAAAAAAAAGAACAATGAAAAAATAAATATGAAAAAAAATTTCAGCTAGAATTAAGGAGCAGCATTAAAACTTAAAACGAACAGAAATTATTACCCATATGAGGGGCTCACCTCCTCCTAATACCTCGCTCTTTACGCTAAAGATTTTTCTTTGTAATTTCAACTATTTATTCTACGGCTTTTGTGATTCAGGGGTCATTCTTAATGAATTGGGACAAAATTTAAGCTTTAGTGTAAAGAGCGAGGCACTGACGAGGGGGCAAACCCCCTCATATATGCAATGAAAACATGAGAATACAAAAGTTCTTCACGTAAGCTAATTTATAAGCTACGTATATCTTTTACTAATAAAAAGATTCGTAAAAAATGTAAAAGCTCTAATTTCCTTTTTAATTAACCAAAAAATCGGAGGGCAACTAGGCTTCCTCCCCCGTTCTTTTTTTCTCAAAATCATTCGATCAACATTATGAGAAAGCCATTTAGCCAAAAAAAAATATACAAATTTCGTTTTAATTTTTCCTCTGCGGAGAGCCAAATTCAAAATATACATTGATTCAAAAACATTCAGAAATTAAATTAAAAAACAAGTTTTTTTTAATTGAAAGTAAGGAACGACATTAAAACTTAAAACGAACAGAAATTACTTCGTATATGAAAGGGATCTCTTCCTCATCAACGCCCCGCTCTTTACGCTAAAGTATTTTACTGTTTTAAAAAGAAGAGTTGAGAGAAAGAGCCAAACTTTAGCGTAAAGAACGGGGCGTTGATGAGGAAGCAGCCCCTTTCATATACGAAGTAATTTCTGTTCGTTTTAAGTTTTAATATTGCTCCTTACTTTCAGTTAAAAAAACTTGTTTTTTTATTATATAATTACATACAGAGGTGAGATGGCTATCAAAGGGGAATTGTCTTAAGCGTTTCATTGCACTTTGGGATTCTGTTGTTTCCTTTTTTGCTGACACAATACTTGGAGCAAAAATGCTTTCAAATAAATGTGATGTGTTTTACTTATCAGATATATTCGAAAAATTTAATTCACTTAATAAACAGTTCCAAGAAAACAATTCTGATCTGATATCTAGTACAAGTGATATTGCTATTCCTGCTTTTCCAAGGAAACTACAGCTGTATAAGAATAATATCAGGCGTCGTGCATTTGAACAGTATCCTTGTTTGGCCTGTATTGACAGTGATTTGTAAAATGAAGATCTTGCATTAAATGGTGAATATTTGGAAAATATACATGAAGATATGCAAACTCGGGTTGGCGACCTACTCGGGATGGATGTACCGATTTGGGTTTCAATTACTTTCGAAGTTTATGTTGCCGAAATAGACATATCTTTGCAAGAGCCCCTCAACGAAATACAAAGTGATGAAATAATGCATGCAAAATTCAAAGATCACCAAGTACAATATATGGAAAGCAAATGATGTTGCTACTAAGTACCCTTTGCTTAGGCATAAACCACGTTATTGCTTTTCCTACAATATTATTCAAATAAAAGAATTTTTTTTGAATCTTCAGTTTGTGCTTTAACTCTATTTTGATACATTGGATTGATCTCTCCTGTGAAATACAGTTCCTGGGCTTAATTTAAACTGTCACAGGGTTTGGAGGGGTATGAAGACTGTGCGCTAGAGTCTCAAAATAACTAAACAACAACAAGAAGGTGTGTAAGATCTAGTACATGTACTATATAATGGTTCAAGTTCTAGTTGAATTTATGTCCATCTCTCTTTACATTAAGGAAAGATTAATTTTAGGTTCTGATAACTTGTATGTGACCTCAATTGTCCTGTCTGTGCTTAGCCATAAATTGTTCAGTTAATGGATTTTCATGTTTTAAGGCTCAGTACAAATAGAGGGATCAATGAACATACTGAGGAAATGGAAGGTGACTATTTATGACGTCTATTTATCGGGAGAAATCCCGTTGAATGAATCAACAGGTAACTAAAGATAGTCTTATTCATTTCTTGCTCTCATTCTGCTTTGCTGGTCGAAAACAGGATGGTAATATTAATGGTGTTATTAATATTAACAGACTGGTGATGGTACTATTAACCAGACTACAGGAAATCCTGCTGAATGAAACAATTACTGAAGATAATCATATGAATGCCTTATATTCTTTTTACTATTGCTGTGGGGAAGATGATGTTAAAAATGATAATGTTGATATGTTAACACTGGTCTGAATACTAACTGATCTGTAACATGGCAACTAGTAACAAAAAAAAGCTTAAAACCGCTAAAAATAGCCTCAGATTGGAACGTAATATACATTATATAAAATGCAATAATATATTTAGAGTCATAACAAAAATTTTACCTTTTGAATTGAAAATTAAAAAGTACTTAAAAAAAATCCATTTTATTTCTCTGATCAAAATCTCTGTATTTTGAACTTCATTCTATTATAGAAAATCCAAATATTTAAGTCCTGTGGTGGCACAGTGGGTTTGACCTCAGCTTGGTAATACGGGACCCAGAGATAGAATCATGCTGCAGCAATAATGTACTGCAGGGCCGACGCAGGGACCTTAGTAGTCAAGAAGCGTCGTTAATCTGATACATACATAAACATCCAAATATTTATAGTGCCTTTAGCATCAATGTAGCGTCAATAGACTAAGTATCGTTATCATCAATAAACTAAAGATAATCCTGTGAATTTTTTACCTTCTATTTATTTTTGTGATGGTGAAGATGATGGTAATAATGATAATGTTGACGTATTCTGAGCAGAGCTGCCAGTTTTTTTAAGGAATGCGTCATATTTTTTCCAAAAATATGCTTTTTGTGTCATCTCAGATTCCATAATAATAATCAGATTCCTACAAGTAATATCGTATTTAATTTTAAAATCTTTATATACAGTTTTGAATATATCATCTTTTCCGAATCAGTTCAAAAAGGAGTAAACTTAACCTTATCCTATTATTTTTGGATCGCGACGTTTTTATGACGTCATGAAAGAAATAGGGACATTCGATTAAATTAATGTTACACACTATGAAGTTGTGTCAGGGCGGCCACCAAGGCAAGTTAACATTTATAAAAGTTCTAGGGACAATCAATTCCGACAGTAAATTAAAAAATTACGTATGAAGTCATGAATTTATGTAATCGGCTAAGGTTTAGTTGACACCTTCGAAAATGGAAAAATACAAGACCACAGTAAGTGCGTTTGAGCTTTTTAGTTTGCGAGCAAATGGCTTGTTCCAGACTTGGATTCAGTCGAGAAGAGATTCTTAAAAATGAAGTGTAACGCCTGAACAAGCTTATTTTCCTTTTAACTGCTTTGTGCCTACTTTTCTTCTCTTGTACGGTATGTCACTTTGACACGGCAATCAGAACTTGGTTTCTAGATTAAACAGTTCCAACTATCTGTCTATCAACTTTTCTGGGGTTCATTGTGCCCTCATTGAAACTTATTGAACCAACAATACTACTAAGCCGTCTTCCTGTAGTTAAAACCTACTTCTAATGGACCTACAGACAGAGGAAAAATGTAAGCTAAAATCAATCGCATATTTGTACTAAAAATTACAGATAAATATCAGATATATAAGTACTAAACAACTTGGTAACCTCTCATACTCAGACCCCTTTCCCCAGAAATTCAAGTATATTCGACCCTCGTTATATCTAGGGGTCATTGGTCTCTTCTTCGTTCTCCTTGTACCAGGTCGTAAAATTTTTCTGCATATCGGAAGGAATTCCCCAGTTGTGCACGGTTTCCGAGGTACGAGAGACCAGCTGCTTTGCATGGATCAGGAAGTCTGTCGTGTCGAGAAGTAGACTGCTCCTGAGTTTCGTTTTTGTATTGAAGTTCTGCAGCTGCACTGGAATGCGGGAGATCACACAGATTTAGTATGAAAAAGGACAGCTCTTCGAACTTTGGTTTGCCTTGAGCATCTTTCGTATTCAATAACGTCTTCCAGAAGATCAAAGGAGACATTTCAGTTTTCATGGTTCTAATAATCTCATCTCTGTGCTCACTCACCAAGATTCACTGAGTCTCTATTACATTCCTTGACCTTTCTACTTCATCTTTATGTTTCCCAAGTGAGCTACTGAACCGACCAGTCAGTCCCACTAAAGTGTCAACTCTTCCGCTCAAAGCAGTCACTGGGTCTAAACAAGCCAGAGCTTTTAAAGTGGTATCGGAATGATCAATTCTTTTCCTCATTTGCGTGATAACTTCTACAAGAAAGTTCAGGCAGTTCAACCTAAACTGTATGAGATCATTCGAGGGTATCACATCATTGTATTTCATCAAGTGTATTTCGGTATTTTGACCACAAGAAATCTCGGAGATTTCCTTGAAACAGACTGAGATCATAGGTATGACAAAAGGATCGTCATTCTCTAAGATGCCATTTATGATAAAAGACTTCTTGATATACTTCAAGGTTCCTCTTGAGCTGGGAAGGAGTTTTTGAATGCGAGTGTCACTACTCTGGAACTCCAAATTCAAGCAATTGATCTTGTTGAGCGGAAATGCAAGGAAATGGAAGTATGCCTTAGTCAAGGGGTCCTTCAAGTAAGATAAGATTTTGGCAGCTTTATCTCGTGAACTCTTGTTCCCAGCTGCATCTCCAAGACCTTGATTGGTGAAAATCATCACAAGGGCATTCCATTGCTCAAAAACATGAGAAATTGCTTGTTTCATCGAAAACCACCGAGTATTTGATATTTGAAGCATCCGGTGTACCTTGAATTCTGCGAATTGTTGAATTTCCTTTAGCTCAACAATATGTTTGGGGCTGTTAGAAACATAAATGATCAAATCTCTGAGCATAGGCTCAAGGCCTTCTGGCAGTCGCTTACTTGCATGACTAGCAACTAGGGCAAGAGAATGATTGGTACATCCAAGAACGGACAGCTCAGGTTGTACATCATCTTCAACTTCCAGAATTCTTAAGAATTCATCTTTGATTGCTTGAGTATCGGGGTGTATGTACTTGCACAATAATCCCTAAGGATTTGACAGTTCCTCTATCTGTTGTTTTATCAGCGACCAAAGAGTAAAAGGTTTTGCTAAGGTCGTGAGAAAGTCTGCTCATTTCATATGGGGCATGAACATTCATCACGATCCCTGTGATCTTCGTCCGTTTCATCTGTGCACTCTTAAGGACTGCAGAGTCTGGTGCAGATGCATTCAAAACAGGGATAAGCGTATTACCTTTAATGGTAGGTGTGTCTTCTGAGGCAAACCATGCTGATAAGCGGATTTCTGCATTAGTTACATCAATGTCTTTCTGCCTAACAGACATCAGCACACTGGGTGTATATGCAGCTCCTGCTTCTTTGCACCTATCGATGTGAGTGTTTGATTTATTATACCTCAAAATATTCTTCTTTGACCCTTTCAAATCCGACGGCAGAAGTTGTACTACAGCTGGTCTTTATTGTTCGGCGCTCTGGTTAAAAAATGGCTGAGCTCCTTGTCATCCTCCCAAGCCTTAACGAAACCTCGTTTCAGTTTCTTCTTGGTTTTTCTTCCTATTTTCCTGGCTTAAACTGTTTCTGTCTCACTATCGCTGCTTCCACTGTCACTCCACACAAGCATTAGCCGGTTCCTTATAACCAACTTGCACATCCTTTTTTTTGCTTTTTTTTACTAGTCGTACATGTGATTATGGTGGCTACACCTCCACTACTTTCAGACATTTTACTTTCTGAGTAGTTGTCACTCAGTTCTAGATTGTCGGTAACCATCTTTCCCCTTTTCTTGGTTTTCTTCACTGTCTTCAAACCTCCACTATTTTCAGGCTCACTGTCGGTACCACTGCTCAGCTAATATGTACGCTTGGACGTAATGTTGCTTTCTGTCAAGTTTTTAGTATCAAGAACAGATCTCTGCTTGCTTTTCCCTGACATCACCACTGCAGGACCACCAAAAAGATTGTTGTTTTTAAGCAAAACTGTCTCTCGGTTTCTTAGACTGGTTTTATTAGCACTATGCTCACCAATCATTTTGTCTCAAGTGCTAGGAACATCAATGTCAATTCTCTTGTCACTTGACAGCTGCTTGCTTTCTTCACTTGTTCTTCCCTGTCTTTCATTGCACTCCATTCCTTCTTCCTTTTTCTTTTTTTTGGGAAAAAGTCCAGTTTCTGACTTTGAGCCCGTTTTTTTTCGGTAAATTCTTGGTTTCTTCCATACTACAAGCCAATCAATTTCAATTTTCAGGGGAATATATCTGCAAAGTAAACCAAAATCTTTAATACCCTTCTATTGCAGCATCAATACTTTCAGACTATACATAGCTTGATTAGTATATATTATCGTCTACTAGTTGAGCAACCACAGACAGACAAACTATTAAGTTAGATCACACAGAGGTTGTAAAAATCATCAACAATTACCTTCCCATATCTCATTTGTGGGAAGCAAATCATATCATAATCACAACTAGTGTCTCTAAATTTTAGATTATTTCAGAACATGCTTGAACATTAACACTCAGCCTAACTTCAAATAGGCGTTTGTACCATTTTTATTCAAGTAGAAACAGCGCCAACAAATTAACACTATACCTTAAAACCAAGATTAAAGATTGTATTGCCTAAACTCATTGACTGGCTCTCACAGACACTCAGAAATACTATGATTTTAACAAAAATTTAGTAGAAACAGACCAGAAAATCAATACTGTATATTAAAATCAAGAGGAAATACTATATTGCCAAAACTCCTTGCTCTGCTCTCACAGATAATACTGTGTTAGTTTTTGGAGTTCCTAGTCCTTACTTATCATTTAATGTGTTACTTATTACACATTATCTGGTCAGATTACTTCATGATCTACTAGAGCATTTAGAAATTTCGGAGGCCCTTGCTGATATAATAATTTCTGATTTCGTGAAAGCTTTCGATCTCCTTGACCCCGAGACTGTTATCAATGAAGCCCCTGCCCTGGAGATCTCACAGTTTCTGCTGTGCATCATCGCAAGTTTCCTTTATGGTCGTCAACAGTGCGTACAACTTAAAAACGGGGAAGCATCCAACTTCCAAGACATCACATGTGGAGCAGCCCAAGGAAGCAAGCTAAGTCCCATCTTATTTGTTATTGTAATCAACCGACTGATGAGACAACATAAACAAAGGTACAAGTTCACAGACGACTGTTCAATAAGTCTACTACGATTCCTTTCACAAACACACGACCAACTCGAGCCCCTGGTTGCAGAGCTTCGGGATCAAGCTGATCAAGTGAAGCTCCAGCTAAGTCTTGAGAAAAGCTGTGTGTTGCGTGTCAACTTCCTAAGGAAGAAGAGCATTGACGAACCTGCACCTCTCCAAACAAAGAAATCAGTTAAAATACTCGGCATCACACGAAGTGACGATCTTAGGTTCGGAGATCACATCAACTAGATCACAGCAAAAGCAGCTGGTCTTCTAAAATCGTGCGTACAACTTGAAAACGGGGAAGCATCCAACTTCCAAGACATCACATGTGGAGCAGCCCAAGGAAGCAAGCTAGGTCCCATCTTATTTGTTATTGTAATCAACCGACTGATGAGACAACATAGACAAAGGTACAAGTTCACAGACGACTGTTCAATAAGTCTACTACGATTCCTTTCACAAACACACGACCAACTCGAGCCCCTGGTTGCAGAGCTTCGGGATCAAGCTGATCAAGTGAAGCTCCAGCTAAGTCTTGAGAAAAGCTGTGTGTTGCGTGTCAACTTCCTAAAGAAGAAGAGCATTGACGAACCTGCACCTCTCCAAACAAAGAAATCAGTTAAAATACTCGGCATCACACTAAGTGACGATCTTAGGTTCGGAGATTACATCAACCAGATCACAGCAAAAGCAGCTGGTCTTCTGAAATCCTTTGCAAATCTCAAAAGGTTTAGAATGACAGAACAACTTCTTTCGTGGTACAAAACTTATGTAATGCCCATAGTCATGTACGGCTGTCCTGTCTGGCACCCATCGCTCACAGAGAAAGACAGAAGTCAGCTTGAGACAATTCAGACAAGAGCCTGCAAAATAATTCTTGGATCAAATTACAAAAACTACGAAGAAAGCTTGAGCGAACTCAGGCTCCCAACCCTGGATGAAAGGAGGCACGAAACACTGATGAAGTTTGGAGCTTACATCCTGAAGTCCCCAACGCACTGAGATATCCTGCCTCAGTTTACTTCAGTGACTCATGCACACAAGACGAGGGTGGCAACTTTTAAAGAGGGAAAAGAACTGTTAGAATGCCCGCCTACACACTCAACGACAAGATTTTTAAACTCCTTCGTTCCATACTTCGTGAAGCACTACAACGACAATATCCTCAAATCGAAGTGATAGCTCATCATGTGTATTCTTTATGTTGCGTCTTTTTGCGTTTTTCTATTTATTTATTTTTTGTTTGACGATACCCATGTTATTGCATTGTGATAAAGGGAAAGAATAAACATTATTATTATTATTACTTATTTAAAAATAAGCAATTTACAAGTTAATAATAAATAAGTTCGTCTACTCATTTGTGCTATCTTTTGCAGTAGAATCTATGCAGCAGGGCAGAATTCTTATTTGGCTGAAAAAAAAAAACTATTGGATGCTGACTGGCTCATTACAAATGTTAATTTGAGGTTTGTATGCTAATATATTTTTTTTTTCTATTTGTAAGTTTTTTTTCTGCATCAAAAGCCTTTATAGAATTTGTATATGAAAGCTCAGGATTAATAAGTTTAAGTGCTTAAGCACGAACCTTTTATATATGTTATGCGCATATTTGCTGAAGAAATTAATATTGCTGCTTTTGTGTTATGAAGAAGCAAGCCAAGGTTCTCACTAAAACTGGGTTCTTGGTACCAAGGTTATAGCTTCCATGATTGAAACCCAAAATAATCTGAAGTTGGTATAGTAGCTTGTGAATTTCAGCGCCGCAGATAATCCAATAATTAAAAGTAGTGTTTTGACAGTGTAATCCCTACATAAATGTAAGGGCCTCCTTTTGCTCCTTGTAAATGCTATGACAATTTTGTGATTGGGTTCCTGAAGTCTCCGAAAATTTTCTTCCCATCTGTACTTTTCGCTTAAATTTAAATTTGCAACCTGAAAAATGGTTTTACGTAATGATGGCTCCCTTCATTTTGCCGAGAAATGTTTTTTATTTATTTTTGTAGCAGAAAATGTTTTTTTCACATTCTTACCGACATAAAAAAGTGTGAAGGTAAAGGCACCATCAAAAAAATTTACCAGGAAAGGAGATAAAAGGTGATGCTAAAAACTTATTTTTATTTACGTTTAAATGGGAACATTGTGTTTTATGTAGTCATTTTTTTTTGTATTTATTATACAGTTGATGGGAAACAAACTGCAAGTAAGGAAAGACTCATGCTAATAGTGACAGAAAAAGAAGTTTAGATTACAATGTACACGATTACCCTGGAAATGAGAGGTAGATTTGCCGGCATTATCTTCTTCTTCTTATGTTTATGAGGTCTGTGGATCAGTATGATGTTCATTCACCTCTTAGACATTACAGGAATACCTTCACTAATTATTGAAAGCTTTTGGCAATATTCCAATAAAAAAATCTGCCGGTGGATGACAAGCAATATGCTGCTAGTAATAATGGGGTCTTTTCAGGATTGATATCATCAACCTATAAATAATAGCTTCTAATTCATGTGACAGGGAGCAATTGATGAGAGCATCAAAAGTTAATGGGATCTTTAATTGATGGCAGTAATTCCTCAGTCTCCTGGAATCATTATCTCCTGGGATGCAATCAAATAGAACATGTTGAGCGTTTTCCAACATCTGACAGCAATTTCTACATAGTGGGGTGTGGTGGATTCCCCATTTAAAAAGATCAGCGTTAAGTAAAATCGTTCCAGTTTTTAACTTATAGTATATCATATTAAAATCCTTAGACTTAAAAGGAGGGTACAAAAATCGCTGGTAAGTAATATTGGTTCTAGCTCTAACAACATCTCTGTAATTCTTTGTCCTCAAATTTCTTGCCCGAGGGATCTCAGCAGCCTTATTTGCCAAACTATCTGCCATTTCATTATATTTGATTTCTTTATGACTAGGAATGTGAAGAAATGCAATACCACATCCCATCGAGAATAGATATCCAATCTTTTGGCGTATATTTTTCAGGTCATAATCATCAGCTAGATAATTTATCTGGTTGAGAAGATGAATTGATGAAAGGGAATCTGACCGGAACAAGACATTTCTTGAAGAGGTCCCAAGCTCACTTAAAGCATCTAATGCAAGTCGAACTGCAAATAATTCCGCCGAAAGTACTGATGAATTAATTGGAAGGGGGGCAAAAATATTCAGGTTCAGATCAGGGATACAGGCAGCTGCCCCATCTTTAGAATCTTTAACAGAATCATCAGTGTAAACATGCATATAATTGGGAAAATTGGTATTTACATAATTTTAAAAAAATATCTTGACTTCCTTGACTGAATAGCAGGATTTATTCTTATTTAGCATACTCATGTGACACTCAATATGGGCTATCTCCCATGGTGGAGAATCCACAAAGGGAAAAGTATCAATCCCCTGAGAAGGCCACTTTGGAAACCCCTTTACAAAAAGATTCCAGGAAGATGATACAAAAATCATAGAGGGTGGGTTATGAAAGATTTTCTGGTATACATAATGTTGATCACCGTATGCTTGTATTCTGGTGAAATATCTTCTTCTCTGAAGCAAAGCTCTTTCTTGCAAAGAGGTGATCCCCGACAGGTTTCTCATTTTAATTATTGGAGTATGCTTATGAAATCCCATAGCAATACGGATTGCAGAATTTTGCAATGACTCCAGCATGTTAAAAATTCGTGGCGAGCTATTAGCAAAAAATTGAATGCCATATTCCATTTTTGCTCTTATATAAACTTTAAAAAAATCTATCATTGTTTTAGGTGATGAACCCCATTTAGAGTTAGCAAGTCGTTTAAGAAGGGGCAGTTTCTAGATTATATTCTTCTTGAGTGATTTGATGTGATCATGCCATCTTAGTTTGGAATCAAAAACAATTCCCAATAACTTCACTGAAGATTCATTGTTTATAGTGGAGTTATTCACAACTATATTTGGTATGGTTGAATGTCTTTGTCTGGTAAATAGGATTACTTTGGTTTGGAAGTGGAGACAGACAAACCTAAGGCTTCTGAGAAGCAAGAGATTATGTGGATATCTTGTTGGAGATCTTTCACTAAATCAGTGACGTTTCTGCCTGATTTCCACATTACTAGGTCATCTGCATAGAGCCCAAATGATGCATGTTTTAATTGGAACTCATATATATATAGATTAAACAGTAGAGGACTACGGGTGGCTCCCTGGGGTAAGCCTTCTTTAATAGGGTGATTGTGGCTCCTACAATTACCAATTTGGGCAACAAATGTTCTGTTATTTAGAAAATCGTAGATCAGGTTAACAATGCCAATAGGAAAGTCAAGATTCATTAATACCTCCAGCAATTTCTGGTGAACGACATTACCATAGGCATCAGCCCAATCAAAAGTATGTCGATGGTTGAATAGCCTTGGTTAAATGAGTTGGATACATCATTTTCAAGCTAGCAACATTGTCCAGTGAGCAATGCCCTTTTCTGAATCCTGTTTGTTCAGGGAGGTAGAGGTTGTTAACTCCTACAAACCTTTCAATCCTATTTGAAATCAGTTGTTCCAGGATTTTTCCTTGTGTTGTTAACATTGAAATTGGCCTGTAGGATTTAATATTGTTTGAAGGCTGACCAGGCTTAAGAATGGGATTGACTATAGCTATTTTCCAAGATTTAGGAATTTTATGATGGGCCCATATATGATTGTAAATGTGCAAAAGTGCATATTTAAATAAATCTGGCGTTTTTGTAATCCAATTTATATGGATGTCATCGTGTCCAGGAGTTGATTTTGGATTGCTAAGGCTGATGGCTTGCTTCATCTCTTCAAACAGGAAGGGTTGTTCAAGAGAAAGTTTATGTGAGCAGGATTTTGGCAGAACACAAAAGGGAGGTCGTCTTAGGGACTCTTATGATGTCTTTTTTATAATGCTCTGCAAACAGTTCTGTTTTTTCTTTGTCACTAAGAATATATCTGTTATTAACACATATATCATATTTCCTATCATCACTGGGTTTATTATAACCATTCAGTTGGCTGATATAATGGTGGACTTTTGTTAAGGCTGTTTGGGAGTCAATCTGGGAGCAAAACCTATCCCATACTATCTTCTTTGAGTTTCTGCATATTCTTTTGAGCTTTGCTATTGCATGTTTATACTCAAGATGTGTGGTAGGTGAGGGATGTTTCTGGAAATGCTTTCTGGTTGTTTTTTTCTAGTTTGTTTTGCTAATTCACAGTCATCATCCCACCATGTCTTAGGCAGCCTCTTAAGATTTAGCTTTTTCTTATTGCAATATTTTGGAATGGCAGCATCAGCAGCAGCAACCAGCCATGATGATAATTTCTCAACTTTTTTTTTATCTATATCTAGTAGGTTATATACCTCTGAGTAATCAAAAGATACAAGTATATTTTGGAAAAGTGGCCAGGTTTTATATCTTGGAAAAGTGGCCTAACTTGGTTTGAAAAATAGTCATAAATGGAATTTCAAAAATCAGGCTCTTTCAGCTGAAAATGAGGCAGAACCAGTTAAAATAAAAGTTTGATATTATTTGCTCTGATTTTTGGAACTAAAGATATTAGAAGTCCACAACAATGCGAGATTTTTTTTTACAACATACTGTTCAGAGAAAAACAATCTTAAATCTGAGTTAAATAGTCTTTCACCGTGTCAACAATATTTTCAGACTTTTGTTCCTAAGTTCGCCAAAAATAACAAATATGTCTTGTGTTTGCTTAACATGCTCCTTGTTCATTTGTCACTTCCTAGTCCCTTAAACGTGTTTCCGCATAGCCCCAAGCATATTTTGAATTATTTTTTTTTTCGTAGCACGGCGAAAGCTATAGGAAGCCGAAATAGTGACCATCCTTCAGGGAAGTCAGTATTTGATACACTCCATAAGGCAGCTAACAAGGTTAGTTTTTTTTTTCTCTATTTTGTCGTTTTTTAAACCATGCATGGTTAATAGTAAGTAAAGACACTGATTGTCAATAGTAAATTAAATAATGTAATTCAAATTTTAAAACAGCGTATGTGACTGTTCATTGTAAAGGACCCTTGTAAACAAGAATCAAGACTTTCAAAAAGCAAAAGTTTAAAAACAATTTATGCTTCAAAAGCAAATATGTTTATGCACATCCTAATGATATAAAATTGATCCAGTTTAAACTCCCGAATCAAAAGGCTTTTAGCATAGAAAGTGTGGACCAAGTTTGAAAATAGTGGAAAAACACCAAAAGAGTGGTATTACTATAGTAGAAATCATACCTTCAACAGCAAAATACTGGAGAGCCTCAAAACAGAGGTTTCTACCCCCTTTATATAAAGGTAAAACATTTCTTAATTACAAGCCATTCATGCAAAGAGCTACTCCTTTCAGTAGTAAACCCATTTCTAATAACTTCTAGTAATTAAACATTTCTAATGATAATTATGTTCAATGTTTTTCTAGTCGCTGTTATTTCTAAACCGCAGTGCAAGGCTTTGTGAAAATCTTCCTGTTTGCTTAATTTCAGAAAGAGAAGCTTCCCTTAACAGGATCTAAAATATGTGCTTCTAAATTATCAATTAACAAAAGTATCTAATGTATTGTGCTTATGTTCAATCTAAATATAATTCTCTTGGAAAATTTGTCATTTTTTTCATCGTAATATACATGAAATGCTTTGCCGCTTACTTTCCGAAGGGTAGAATTCTGAAAATTTTTTCTTTAGTGATTTAATGCAGAAATTAATAGTTTTAAATATGATAATCTGGTTGCCAATATTTTCTTGTAATGAAATAAGGTTGTAGCTCAGCATCAACGGGTCATCCGAGTACGAAAGTATGCTGATGCGCCAGAAATTGATGCAAAATCCTCTGGTAAAATTTTCATTGATTTGTAAAATTTTCATTATCTTTAGTAACTTATTTCTAGTCTAATGGCCAACATACTTAAGAAACTCCTCTACCACACTATCAGCACCTGGGCCCTGTTATTTATTTTTTTTTATTCCTCCTAGCATTGTCATTGATTCCTCTTCACAAAATAAATCTTTCTTCCCATCCAAAGTGTCACAAGATTTCTCATTCTCATCTTTATCTTTTCCTGTGGCTTTATCCCCATTTAGTACATTCTCAAAATGTTCTGCCCATCTCTCTTTAACTCTTTTCTTATCTCTTATTGTGGCCCCATTCCTATCTTTTAACTGAGACGAGTCAGGATTGACTATTTCCTCTTTATTTATTAATATGCCTGTGCAATATTTTACTACTACGTTGGGTAGCCTTATCTTTCTGATCTTTAGGTATTTTATGCATAGTCTCCATTTCACACTTCTTTATTTCATGTTTCAATGCTTTCTCCAATTTCTTTAAATTCTCTTATTTTAATGTTAATTTAAAAACTTTTTCCACTAAAATAAGTTTTTCTAAGAAAAATCAGCAGAAATGAAGTCAAATTATCTTCCACGCGTAAAACCTTCACAAATCATTATGAATAAATAAATGAAACTCAAAACGAACATAAATTATATCAAATATTTGAGTCAAACTAAAAAAGAGCAGAAATTAACGTGTGTTGGGCTGATAACCCCCATGCCTACTCAAAACCATAAAAAAATTTGCGTTTTGCTGAAAATAAAAAAGCTTATGATCATGTATTGTCAGTGTAATTGTCATTTACTGACATTTATTCCTTAAAGTTGTACTAATTTTTTATTTAAGAAAGTAAAACGTGAAAACATTTTGAAATAAAAAAAAGAGTAAAAGAAAGTAAAACGCGAACATCTCAAAATTTTGAGATTTCCATTTTGTTTTTTGTAGTTGAAAGGTCGTGAAATTATTTCTTTGAGGTTGAGATCCTCAGACCCAGCAGCCCTCAGGGAAAGGGTTGTAAGTTATGCCATGGTGGCATATAAGGTTTCTATAGAAAACTCCAACGTAGAAACTTCATAAAGGGCTAATTCAATTGGAAATTGAGAGGGTTGGTGCCCTTTTTAATACTTGGAAGGAATTGGAGGGCAAATCCCTCCCCCCACGGCAATTATTTTTCCAAACACTTCTGATCAAAATTTTGATATACACATTTTGTTCTACGTGTTGAAAGGCCCGGAAATGATGTCTTTGAGAATGACGACCTCCTTCTCCCCCATAGCCCTCAATAGCAACGAAGACCGGACTGCCAAGCTATATCAGATAAACACAACTAAGATACAACATGGATTTTTTTTTTCAAGACAGTAGAATTTGTCGTGAAGAAAGAAGACTGTGGACTGTCTTGAAAAATCATTTCCCTATTGTTTCTAAGTCGTGTTTGTTTCCCATAGCCCTTAGGACAAAGGGTGTAAGCTATATCCTTGGAGTATTTAATATTTCTATAGAAAGTATTTTAGTAGAAATTTCAAAAAGGGCTGGGCTCGTTTGAGTGGAAATTGAGAGGAGTAGTACCCTTTTTATTAGTCAAAAGTGATCGGAGCGCAAATAACTCCCCTATCATTTCCCCGAACACTTCCGATCAAAATTTTTAGATGGCAATTTTGTTCAAATTAGTTGAACGTCCGGAAATTGTTTCTTTGAGAATGACAACCCCCCCCCCAGTCATCCCTCAGGGTAAGCGTAGTAAGAAATGCCCTTGGGGCTTATAAGTTTTACATAGAAAGCAAACTCGTATAAACTTTGTAGGGGGCTCATTTGATTGGTAATAAGAAGCTCTACTGCCCTTTTTAAGAGTCAAAGCGATTGGAGGATACCTATCCCTCCCCGTCCTACACGCTCATACGTTGCATTGTCTCGACATGCATCTAATAGAAATTTTGAGATAGCCGTTCTATTTAAAATAGTCCAAACATCATATCAAAAAGATTTTGGAGTTAAAATATAAACCAGGGCTTGGAAGCAAGGATCTATAAATTATAGTCGGAGGCATTTAAGGTCTTTATGGAAGGGATGGTTCTATAAACTTTAGACGAAACTGATTTGGCTTAAAATTGGAAGCTCTAATTCCCTTTTAAAGGTCAAAGTGCTGAAGGGCAGCTAGGTCCTCTCCCCCCCCCCCCCGACTACCTCTTCACCAAACAAATCCGATTTAAATTGTGAGATAGCGATTTTGCTCAAAATAGTACAATGAAATCTAACAATGCCTATAGGGTTGACACAACCCCCCAGTGCTCTGATAATAGGATTGCAATTTATGCCCTGGGGATGTATGAGTTTTTTATGGAATGTGTGTTCGTATAAAGTTTAGATGGGGTTCATTTGATTTAAAATTGGAATCGGGCTTTGATCGCTTCATTAGGGTCGATGATCCCATACTAACTTATCACAATACGGTTACTTGTCCATGGTGGAACCCGTAAGAAGTACTTCGCATATTTATAGTATTTAGACCGCAATTCTTTATTATCTTCGTTTTGGAATATCCTCCAAAAGGGACTTAAATACAGATAATGGAATAGTGCCAATGCATTGTACAGCTGGGCCAAAATCCGCCGATCAAACTGGCGCTTATAAACTACAACACTGCTTTACGCTAAAGAGATCCGTTTCTGCAGATGACTGCAAAAGGCGACGCGTTTCGAGCATAGACCGACCAATAGAGATCCCCAAATAAACTGTGTTTTCGGCAAGCCGAACAGTAGTACCACCTAGCCTAACATCAACAGCAGACCCTTGCTTAGCATTAAACAACATCACTTCTGATTTCTCTTCATTAAATTGAAGGCCTGTTTTTCCATATTCTACTTGAAATTGAATAAAATTCTCCTCTAAACCGCGGAGGATGTGACTCAGATTAAGTAGATCGTCTGCATAGCTTATTAGCAATAGATCAATCCCTCTCAGAATGTATGTCAGATTTGACTTAGATTGCGGGTTGACGATGCTGTTGTTATATGCGGTAGGTGATGTCAATGTACCCTGCCTTACACCTTTTTTAACTGGAAGCACCGGGTTATTTGTCAGGTTTAGTGTTGTCGGTAGCTTAAGCTCAGCTTTTAAATTTTGATACATATCATATGAAGGGTGATGTGTTAGGTTATTGTCAGGTTAAACCAGGTTATTTGTCAGGTTTAATGTTGTCGATAGCTTAAGCTCAGCTTTTAAATTTTGATACATATCATATAAAGGGTTTAACAACACCTGCTAGGCCCATATCTAAAATAATCTGCTTATGAATTAGTGAATTTAAGGCCTGTCCAACATCTTCCGTAGTGAGAGCTATGCTCTCACCGCTTTTCTCAACATCGATCAAGGCCGAAACAAGAGCAGAAAGAGCGTGGCCACAGCCTAGACTAGGCTGAAAACCGAATTGATGGTCTGGAACTGTGTATTTTGACCGCAGTTCGTCAACAATAAGTGCCTGAAATAACTCACAAGAAACTGTAGCCATAGCCATAGGCCGGAATGACGAGCATTGGCAAAGTGGCTTTCCCTTTTTAGGCACATGTGATAGTATTCCTATTGAAAAAGAATCAGGCACTATACCCAGTTTAAAAATCATTTGAAAAAGAAGGACAAGGTTCTCAAGGAACATATCACTGCAAAATAGCGGGTGCTGAATTGATATACTATCACAACCACGTGATTTCTTTTTTTTTTTAGTTTTCTAATAGCAGTACGGATAGAACACCTCGTAATTATAATACACGGACTGTTTTCTTCTCGCTTACGTGAGAAGAAATCATCCAGTTTCACACCGAGACTTTTTTATAGCCGGATATCAGGAGCCATAAATTCATTTTCTGTAATGCTGAACCCAATCATCTCGATATATTGAGGTCATTGTTACATGAGACCTTTCTTTAAACAATGAAGACGAAAGTTTATTGGGTAGGTAAGGACAGCCTGAGATGAAGAACGAATATTTGCACTATGGTGAGTGAAAGTTATTTCGCAAAATTACGTTTACTATGAATTCGAAGCTTATTCACCCAACCGTGTTACTAATCTTCCAACTATTACTTTAACTGTAATAACTTGTTAGGTTTAGAGTATTATGGGGAAAAAAGTGGCAATAGGGTGTACACGCGAATTACTCACGTTCTGCAGATTAACATTTGCAAACCAGCCTGGTACTTCGGCACCAGGCCACACCCGTCTAGACAGTACAGCTGACTGTTCAGCGAGAGCTAATGCGTGCACAAGCTCACTACAATAAATATTAACCGAATCCGTGATTGCGCCGGATATTTCTTTGAACATCACAAGTCGACTGAAATGAACTCATAGACGCACGTTTCCTATCACAAACAAAATAAGGACGCTTCTGGAGCCTTTCAGGAGGAGGCGAATCCCTAACATTTAAATCAATATTGAAAAGCAACGGAAAAAGGTCTGACGTAAAGTTTGAATCAGAAACGAGAACCTCACTCGTTGTAACTGATAGAGTGTGCAAAACATGATCTAGGTTTGACACACTTCTCGAATTACGAATATATGAAAAGTTCTTATTCTTAGACACGAGTATAAACTCTTCACCTAACATAACGAATAACATATTAGCACGATTAGAACTTGCACGGTTGTTGCCGCTCAGGTTTTCAAGATCACGGTTAAAGTCACCTGTTATCAGAAACAAAAGTCCATTACTTTTTTGTTTTATCAGTACACTTCGATAGCCTTGCAATACTTATGGCGAACAGTCTATCTGATCGATCATAATGATAGTCTGTAGAGAGGTACGCGTTCACGATAACCATATCTTGGATTTTGACAGTGAGAAAGTCCAATGCCGAGTCAAACACAGAAGTGAATAGAGAGGACCTAACGTAAGTCGTTAGGCCGCCATATGGCCGGCCATGAGTGCAAGAGAGTTCAGCTGTGACCGTAAAAACCTGATGGTTTGGTGACAGGTTCAATAAAATAAGGCTGACAGAGGTTGCAAAATATTCCTTCAAACACACATTATCATATCTTGAAAGAAGGTCCTCGATAAAAACAGACCGGTTAAGGAGATTTCCATTTAAATTATACATTCCAACTGCATGCTTAGCACGGGCGGGTTCGAGATTCATTTTGTTTGGGAATTCGTATTGATTATTGCCTTATTAGCTTGACATCTTATGTTTTATCATGTGTGGCCTTTCTTTTTGCATAAGATGCAGAGTATATCTTTAGTGCACATATTGTCCTTCGTGGATGTGTGATCAAAAGCACCACAACGACCACATACTGGCGTCAATACGCGATTAGCCGCTAATTGACCAGCTCCATGGCATGAATAACATCTTTTTAGGCGAAATTTGACTTCTTCAGCTGGCAGCTTCTCATAACCGGTTCGGACTGAGACTACAAGAAAGTCTTCGAGATCCTTACTGGTCCCGAAATACCTTACTGGTCACGAAGTACAGCTTCTACACTTTGTAGCGCTCAAAGCTACCGATTTCTTTTGTTTTTAATGCACTTAGAAGAAGGGATTCTATATCAGTATGGGTTATACTAAGTGGAACCTGTTTCAAAATAGCAATGAACATTTTCTCTTTGAGCATGGCAGAGACCTCAGGCTTACTAACTTTCATTTTCTCAACGATCTTTTCAGCAGAAGATTTGGACTTGACAAATAGTTTCCAGTCCTGTCTCACCTTTCTCAGCTCACACATTTCGGCTGGGTTGGGGCAGACGCTATCCAAAAACTGCTTGCGATCAACGGGATTATCGAGTTACTTTGGCATTTTAAGAACAACGGCATAGGATGGCTGGGGATTGTCTGTTACAGGATTGGCGGGGCCTGGGACACTACTCGCCGAAGGGCAGGAGAGGCTCTGTGCTTTAGCCGTAGACACAAAGTTCTTAAATTACCTTGCGGGTTAACGTTGCGCTTCCCTTGTCAGGAATTGTTGGGACTTGTCTGGTTCGTATATAACGAACTTCGGCAGGGCCACTGAATTCCTATCACAGTAGTCAAGAACTTTCCAAATGTCTGCAAATGTATCTGCAACTTTCTGCTTTCGGTTGCCCGAGTAGCTTAATTCGCCACAGACCAAATCGTTTTCTTTGCTTCGGTTACCAAATCGTCGGTGAAAAAAATTGCAAAACATTTTCACAAACAAATCATTTCGTTACCCTATGCTTGTGTTTTCGCCGTGTTTATAACAGATCCCATTAAATATCAGTTTTTAAGATGTCACTTTCTTCTACAAGGAAATCCAATGAAGAAATAACTAAGACAATGTAATAAGACGGTAAATTTAGGATAAGTTGGGAATTGGCTTAAGTTGCCTTTTTCACGAGTAAGGTTCAGGAACCTTGAATATTTGACAATCTTTTAAATTATGCGGTAATGTTTGAACACTACCTCAAACATTTGAAGTACTCTCAGTAGCTCACCTACTGCAGGCTGGGAACCACACAACCCAAGGAAATGTTTTTCTGCATCCAGTTCTTATCATTCTTTTTTCCTTGTAGCGAAACTCGGCGTCTCCTGCCAAACCTGAATTATCCTTGGATTTAAATGGGGCTACCATAACATGGTGTTCAGACAAATTAAGTCGGAAGAATTTCTTTCAGTTATCTACTGTTTTTGGGCCGATCTTGCTTCTTCAAGATGAAGATGATATTAAGGCTGATCAGTGGTACAAAGCAATTAAATCCGAAATTAGTCAACTTGTGAGTAATATTTTTGAGTAAATCTTATTAAAATATATATTTCCTTTAAAAAGGAAGTGAAAATTCTGTGGTTGTCTTGGTTACTAACATATCAGTAATTGAGATTTAATTCTATATTTTTACAAAAAGAGTGACTTGTTTGCAGGTATGTTAGTGATTTATTTTATTTTCTTCTCATTATCACAAAAATGCAGTTTTCCATAAAGATTTGTTCCGTGTTTTGCGATTTCTTATTGTTTCAAAACTTGTTATTTTTGGAAATGCCTATTGAAAAAGTCGCATAATCTACTAAAAACCATTGCCGATTTCACCTCGCTTGATTAAGTAGGGGATGTTGCATCGTGGTGTTTTGAAACAAAATCAGAATGTGAAGGTAACAGTGTCTATATGTGATACTGGAAAGCTCCAATATTGATTAATTTGAGGTTCAAGAAGAAGTCAATCCGAATTTACATTGTTATATTACTGTTATATATATGCATATTTTGTGTTGTTGTTATTTTATACTTTTAAATTGTTGATTATAGACATGAAATGGCTCTTGTCTGTAAAAGTTAAAAATGAGCGAATAACTTGTGGTGTGCTTGCCCACATCTGTCTACATCTTTAAAAGGTCAAAGCGTGGGTGGTAAATGGGGAGTGGATAGGTGCGATAACTGATGTTAGTATTAATTGAATCCTTGGATGAATCTCTAAGATTAGATCATTTCCTCACTCTTTCATGAATAGTTTCTTAGCCGAATTTTACTTTTCAACTTTTGTCAGTCCTTATTTATCAGTTATTTTGACTCAACTCCACTTGGCATTCTTAACCATTAAATACCAACTTGTAAACTTAGCATTTATATTCATATCATTATAATCTAAAAAAAACATTTATATTTCCTTGATTGTTATTTAACTTTGATACATTCATATACCTCAGAGTCTTTTCAAAACCTTGATCGCTCTAATGCAGATTTTTTTTTTAAAGAGAAGATACACATACCGTTATACCAAAATGCTCTGAAGAATCATTCAAAATATGATTAGCAGTAATGTATCTGTTGCTTTGAAAAATATTAATAATCAAGGCTGTTGAGTCATTTGTCACCCTAGTACAATCACTAATAGTCAGTTAAAACCCATAACCTAGCATGGTGCTTAGACAATAAGGTAAAGTAAGATTCTATTTAAAAAAAAGTGGCTATCTTAAGCCTAAAAGGGGTGAATTCGCACTTTTGTGTCAATACAAAACTATAGAATTGCAATCAATAAAAAATAAAACGATAAAAAACTCGTAAAGTTAAAACAGGGAAAACAAAACTGACAAAAAGTCTATCTAGCAAGCATTACAAAGTACGCAATTGAAAAATAAACACTAAAACTCTAAAATAAAAGTAGAGTGAAATGGGGGGGAGGGGTATTGATTTAAAATTTAAACTATGTTAGGGATGAACATTCTTCTATATCTTTCAGGGGTTACTCTTGTTTGGGCAATAAGTGGGATTTTTCTTAAAGTATAACTTGGGGGGTAAGTTTCGGGGGGGGGGGGGTTAAATGATCACTAGGGAAAAGAAAAGTAGTACTAGGGTTATATACGGCATTGTGGGCAAAACGAAAGGAAATTTGTGCTCTCCTTTGCTTAAGGGTGAATCACTCTCCGAAGAAGGGAAATGTAAGGCACTTTACCTTCATTGAAGTTAACTCTTGGGTACCTTTTTTGAACTGCCTCTTATTCTGTCCGAAAATTCGTTGGAGATGCCAGGATGCTCAACAGGACAATCGTATTCGTGGGTAGGACGTACAAAAGAAAAAAAATCTCAAATAGTGCGATTTAGGACATTTAACTTATTAGGGAGTTTGAGGAGAGAGAACGCAGTATCTGTACGTTTTAATAAATCATTAACGTGGCAATCCCATTTTAAGTCCTTGAGATGTTAACATCCGGTAATTTCATAGTATTAACAGACTTTAAGGGGGGTATAGGACAGAGAAAAAAGGGGGAGTTTTTAGGAAAATAGTTATTATTTATTCTTCATTATTTTATTTTGTATTTATTATTTATTATAATTATTCTTATTAATTAGGGGTCAACTAGGAAGTCACTGGTTAGTTTTTTTTTTACTAATGTATTATAGTTAATTGAATCAAAAGCTTTTTGTAAGTCATCTGTGATAACACTGAGTCAGGCATTGAGTTTTTCAAGTTTACTACATATTGTGTCCCAAAAATGAACCAGATAGTGTGTGGTTGAGTTAAAGCGCAAATTTCAGAATTAGCTTTGGTTAACATTTGGGATTATTTTTACTTTCAACCAATCAGCTAAAAAAGTTTTATGTAACTTTAAAAATACCGAAGTAAGAGTAATGGGCTGGACACTGGAAAAATCTTGTTTGCTTAGACTTTGCGATTACTATTTACTGTTCTTAAATCTAAATTAAAATCAACACAAATAAAGCAAGGCTTAGTAGAAATTAGTACCTTATCCAATTGATCCTCTAAGAGCAGCTGAATTACACGATATGGGTCCATATACAACAAAAATAAAACATTTGAAATTCTGATATTGTAATCCTAATACCATATTTTCGAATACCATTTCATGGTTTTCTCTCATATCATTCTTTATCTTAACTTGAAAATAATTATGTTCATAAATAGCTGAAAATCCATGCTGACGCTGTTCTATACTTTTTAGATATGGCTTATCATTACCCAATTTCTAACAACGAAGAATTATGCCTTTTTAACCAAGTCTCTGTTAAAGCTAGTATATCAGGTTCTGTCTAGAGACACAATTTTAAAAATAATAGGAACTTCCAAGTCCCTGGCAATTTAGAATATAAATAGAAAATTCACTTTAGTGTCTATTAGAACTCATATCAAACAAAAATTTATATAGGGATTCAACATAATCTTTAATGCAGTTCGCCAACATACATTTCTCAATTTGGTACTCTTCCCCCGATATCATTTCGCGTCATGGAATTACTCTCAAGAAAGTCCATTTTTATTTGACTTTTCCCCCAGTGTCATTTAGTCTCATAGAATTACTCAAGAAAACCCAATCTTTTTCTCCTCGAACTTACCATTTAAGGTAATCAATCTATAAGGACGGAAACTGGGAGAGTGGAAATTAACAGAAATTGCCTTACTATACAGCGGGCTAAGCGACAATGAGTAGAGATAATCCTGATAAAAGAAAAAATCCAATCAACACTCGTTTTTAGCAGCATCTAACCTAACTAAAAGTTACACAACAATTGAACTAAGCTGTTACCAAATAATAGAAAATAAGAAGAAGATCTATTCATTCCAAGTCACACGTAACAAAGGATTTAACAAACACAAAGAATGATTTAAAAAAAATATAATAACTACTAGAATAAATGAATAACCAAAATAATAATAAAAACAAAACAATCAACTTCATTTTTAATGAAGTAATTCATTCATTGTCCTACTTTACTCCCCTCATCCACACTTTTTCACTGCAAGGGCTATTCTCGTACCGGCACATCTTTGTTACTCATCCCTGAGTTTCTTAAACAATTTCCCGGAATCTGGTCAGACTTGGACTTTTCCTTGGGAGGGTTTGCCTGACGCTTTATATTAAAACCATTTACAAGGGGGAATCGCCTAACTGGGCAACAGACTACTATCAAAGCATCACCCACACCCATTATTTCACTCTGTTATCTCAATGCAAAAATGGACCCTTAAAGTAAAACAAGAGGGAAAGGCCAGAAGCTGCTAAAAACGTGTAACAGTGCCTGACAAAACACTTGGGTATTGTAATTTAAATAACTTCAAACGTTAATCAGTTATTCTTTAACGAAGTTTTACCTTTTAGTTTGATCTTTAGCTTGTTTAGCCACCCAAGGATGTGAAGCACGGGGGGCTTGCCCTAACTTGCCACCACCCCCTACATCTGGTTCTGTTGCTGCCCCTTCCTGATTGACACGTGGATTCCCTCTCTTGAAAACGCTCTCACGAATTTTCGCTGGGATAAAGAGAGATTTGAGCGTCCGTGTAATTGACTAGTGCTAGTGTTACCCTATTTGTCGAGTTTTTTCTCATTTTAATATACATTGTTTGAAAATTCATACTTTACACATGTAATTTAGTTGTATTTTCATTTCAGAAAGCAATACGACGAGGAAATATAAACAAGGCAAAAATAGCAGAAAATGGAAAAAAAAACGGAAGAATTGGACCTCGTCTTATGCAATACTGACGGACCAAATGCTGCTATTTTATAAAGATGAATTGTCTGCACCTCAGTTCGTAAGAAAAGTTATATAATTTATAATTGGTAAATTTGTAAGAAAAGATTTTCTATAATAATGTGTACATTTTATGAAATTACTATGCACATTTAATAGCTATAGGAAATAATTACTATCCTAAGGAAAGATTCAAGGAAAATGGGATTTTTTTTGGAGAGTGTAAAGGGGCAGGCTTTAAATGGAACGGGATAGAGGAGGCAGTTTAGCACTGAAGTGAGCAGTTCTATATTCTATATTTGGAATTTTATATTAAAGCATTTCTATACTTTGTTTGCATGCATTATGTACTATACAGGCAAAGTATTGCATGTAAATCAATTACGGAAACTTAGTCTATATTCATCTTAATCTGTGGTTTTTAGCTTTTATTTTTCGTTGGAAATCTGGTATCGTCATTGTTTACGACCTGCAACGCCCAAAAGCCTCACTTTGATGATATTTATTTTCAAGAATACCCGAAAGAATGTCGAAGTATCAAAACATACTGAGAATAGTGTCGAATACCAGATTTAGGGAAATATCAAAAATACTTCCAAACGTTAATTAGTGTATAGATAACCAATTTTAATCTGTTAACCAATTTAGCTCTGTTTGATTAACGTTATATTCCCTGTTGCAAATTTTGGAGTGTTACTTAGAGTTAATGCTCCTCTTGAGGGTATTTCTTGTGTATACATAGATAGACAATTAAAAAAGCCACGGGGCCATTACAATAGTTCAACAACGCTTTCAAAATGAAATAAAAAAACAAAAAATAACACTTGCATTTATACTTCAACATTTTAAGCATTCGCTCTTCCCATTCCCTTTATGTATTTTTTTTCCAATGTGTCTTCCAGAAAAAAACCCACTCAATTGAACGCGCTTTACTTGAAATAGATCTTTTCTTAAATTTAGTAATTCAGAGCAAAGTGCCATAAAGGGGAGTTGATGCTCACCAGCCTCTCCATCTCCGTCTTCCAATGAAAAGGTAAAGTAAAGTTTTTGTCTTAGTTTTGTAAACCTTGATTCTTTAAAAATGGATGTCTCTCTTTGACATCTCCTGTTCCCTGTTCTATCTTTCTCTATATTCCCATCGTTGGGGAGGTGGCTGATCTTTAGAGAAGTGAAAAGAGAAATCGGACTTTAGCAATGAACTATCAAATATGGCTGATGGAAATATATTACAACTATATGCTCTATCGTAAAAATTGGGGGGGGGGGCTTGGACAAGTAATATTTGCTCCGCAAGTTGTTCAAGTGCATTTCTGGATTTTGTAGATTTAAAAATGTTATTTGAAACCATTTCACCTTAATGGCTATGCCAAACATAAACATTTTAAAAAATAAATAAATTAGTTACTCTGTGCTAGTGTTTTCGCTGTGTATATAACAGGTCCCATTAAATATCAGTTTCTAAGATGTCACTTTCTGCATGCAAATCAACTAAAGACATTGCTAAGACTATATAATGCAAAGACAATTTTTGTAATAAGTTTTGAATTGGTTTAAATTTCCTTTTTCAAGAGTAAAGCTTCAGGAATCTTTGAAGATTTGACAATGTTTTAAATTATGAGGTAATATTTGAAGACTATCTCAAAACGTTGCAGTACTCTCAGTGGCTCGCCTACTGTTTTGCTGGGAACCATACAACCCAAAGAAGTTCTCTTCCGCCTCCAGCTCTTTTCATTCCTTTTTCCTTTTAGGGAATTACAGCGTCTTCTATCAAACCTCAGCTATCCTTGAGTTTAGATGGGACAGTCATAAAATGGGGTTCAAACGAATCAAGTCGGAAGAATATTTTTCAGCTATCAACCGTCTTTGGAACGCAATTGCTCATTCAAGCTGAAGATCAAATTGAGACTGGTCAGTGGTATGAAGCAGTTGGGTCTGCGATTAGTCAACTTGTAAGTAATATTTGGGGTAAATATTTTTTTTCTCAAATCTAAATTAAAATCACAAATAAAATAAGGCTTAAAAAAATTTTGTAACTTATCCAGTTGCTCATCTAAGAGTAGGCCAAACTCATTGATATTACATGTAAGTAATGACGAAGACCACACTGCCTTTCCATAATACAACAACAAAAGAGAGAATAATGAAGACTTTTTTCCCAAGACAATGAACCAACAGAACCTATTGGAATTTTTCGGCCCTATATCTAAGGACCGTCTTCTCCAAAGAAAATAATAAACAATAAAACACTTACAATAAAAATTCTCGGTTAAAAATCTATTTTTTTTAAATAGCCTTGGCATCATTACTTCTTAACGTTAATCATAACGTTTTGTTGGTTCACTGTCTTGGGAAAAAAAAGTCCTCATTATTCTCTCTTTTGTTGTTGTGATATTACATGATGAGGGTCTATATACAACAACAATAAAAATTTGTTATTCTGATATTGCAATTCTAGCACATATTTTCGGATACCATTTCACGGTTTACGCTCATATCATCCCTTATCATACCTTGGAAATAATTGCGTAAATAAATATCCAAACATTTATGTCGATGCTGTTCTCTATTTTTTAGATATAGCTTATAATTACCAATTTCCAACAACAAAGAATTATGATTCTGTTACCAAGTCTCTGTTAAACCTAGTACATGAGCCTGTCTCTTGATAAATTCTATTAAAAAAAACATAGGAAATTCCAAGTCCCTGGTAATTTAAATTAAAAATAGAAAATTCCCTTTCACATCTATTAGAACTCAAATCATGCAAAAATTATCCAAATCTCTTTTAGTACCCCAAATCTCTTTTAGTCTTATAGAATCACTCCCAAGAAAACCTTATGAGAAAATCTTGATTAAAAAAAGGAAATGAATCTCAGTCACCACTCCCTTTTAGTTAAAAGTTAAAAAAAAAGAACAAAAAAAACCATTGATTCTTTCCAACTCACACTTAACAAACTCAAACAATTTAAAACACATATAATAGTTACTGCAATTTATTAAATAAATAAATGAATAACTAAAACCAAACAATGAACTTCAATTTCTCATGAAATAATTCCTTAATTCTCTTATAATACTCCCCTCAACCTCACTTTTACAACGCAAGGGGTATCCTCGTACCGGCACATCTTTTCTACTCATCACTGTTTCTTGAACAATTTCCTGGAATCAGCTCAGACGTATACTTTTCCACGGGAGCGTTTGCATGACGTCGAATGCACAAAAGAGGTGGTACCGACTTTGTAATCCAAATGTCCAATTCATAGATTTGGCAGTCCTTAATTTTGTTTTTAAGTTCAAGTAATTTCAATCTCTCTAATAGAAAGTGACATATCTGTCAATTAAATTTTAGAAAAGTTCATAACACCTTCTCTGTTTAATTTTTTTAAGTATTTTTCAGTGATACCAGCCGAGTCTCAGCATTTTGCATCTCAATCTTGATATATTTTTCTCCTCGAGGCTCAGTATTTGTAATTTCGGTGTAATATGTATACATATATATATATATATATATATATATATATATATATATATATATATATATATATATATATATATATATATATATATATATATATATATATACATATATATATATATACACATATATATATATATATATATATATATCTGTATATATATATATATATGTATATATATATATGCATATATATTATTGTCTTGGTGTAATTTTCCCCAGCGCTGTACAAATTTTATCCTAAGTTTGGTTGATTGACAGTAAAACTAGATCTTCTGTGGGGGAAAAGAATTCAAACTTATCTTGTGCCTTCTTTGTCCAGGTGCTACCAGAAAAGGTTCAACCAGAAAAGGAAGTTTCGGTATTTGGCTCATGGTTTAAATCACAAACTGAAGAAGAACAAAAAAGTACAGGTATAATATTGTCATAGGATCATACTTTTCATACACCGAAAAAAGAAGCATCTCCAGCTTTTTTTTAGTTAGTTAGAGATCAGTAAAATTCCTTTACGGATTTTTTTTAACTGGCTGTGATTAATTTTTGGGGGGTTGATTTAGAACTTCTATTTAAGATATTGACTACTTATGCTTACCATGTGCCAATATTTATCCTATACCTTACCAATATTTATGTCTGTGTTTATATGCCTATAAATTACAGATACAAAATATAAATTCACGTTTGCTTGTTTGTCTTTGTCAAAATGGCTTCATCAAACGGTTTAGGGGGGGAGGGGACTAGCTAACACTCCACGTGTTGCTGTGGCGCTGCGCACCACATTAAGATTTTATTAATATCTAAAAACTTGCTAATCTTAAGAAAAAACTTCTTAGTTTTAAGAACATTTTTATTAGTATTAAAAAAAAACTTGTTGCTATTAAGAAAAATGTTTTTATCAAGAAGATCTTTATAGAATTCCAACAAAATTTAATAAATTCAAAGCAAGGTAATTCACTAAATATGCATAAACTTTCAACTAATCTTTTGAAACACCTTGCATCTGTGATTCATATAACTGTGATTCAGTTACCCAGTGATTTCCTTGTAATTGTTTATTCGCAAATTTATCTAAGGCAGAATTTATGGTTTGGAAGATATATAAGAAAGGAGTTGCTGAATTTGGAATTGAGGAGTTAGTTGACTTGGGGAGTAGAAGTAGAATGGTTAAGAAATATAGCTATTTGAGGATTTATTCTTGATTAATTTTTACATCTTTCTGTTGTCATTTTGGCCATTTCTAAATAAAATTTGCTCAAAATTTAGGATGTTTGCATCGATTAAACTATGTTTTTCTTTTTCAGTTATCAAATTCTTTAGCATCAAATAGTTTGTTGTAACGAATTGTTGTAATGAGCGACCCGGTTCAATAGTAAGCGAACTTTAAAACACGGTATTTTCATATCAATAGGTGCATCAAAAGAATCAGATTGCTATGCTGATTTTAAATGTATAAGTTTCATCACGTTTAGTCGTACCCATAAAAAATTACGAGCCTGAGAAAATTTGCCTTATTTAAAAAAAAAGAGGGAAACGCCACCTAAAAGTCATATGATCATAAAGTAATATAAAAATAACACCATCAGGCTCAGCGTAAAAATGTGAAGTTTTGTTTTTGTTTTTTTTGTTTTTTTGCCAGAAGAATGGTCTTTGATGTGTGTTTATTTTTTTTTTCTAGTGGTGATTGTATCGACCCAGTGGTTCTAGAATGTCATGAGAGGGTTAATTCTAACGAAAGTCAAAATTTCTAGTGTCCTTAACCCTACTAACCCTCATTCTTTCCTAAAGTCACCGGATCAAAATTTTGCCATATGGCAAAATTTTATTTTGTTTTTATAACATAATATTTTGTTTTATAACATAATTTTGTTTTATAAAATGTTATTTATAACAAAAATGGGTATGTACCCAATATTGTTAAATATTGTCGAAAATCCAATAACAATGTCTTTGAGGACGACTTAATTCCCCACATTTGCCGGTAGAAGGGCTGCAAAATAAGAACTTTGCCCATTATTTACATATAGTATTTGTTATTGGGAAGTATGGAGACGTTTTTATGGGTATTTTTTCTGGTGGTGTGAAGGGGAGGGGGTTACATGGGAAAATCTTTTCGTGGGGGAAGAAAATTTCCATGTATGGGGTGCTGGATTTTCCAGCATTATTTAAAAAACATTGAGAAATTCATAGAAAACAGGTTTTTCCAACTAAAAGTAAGGCGCAACATTAAAACTTATAACGAACAGAAGTTATTACGTATATAAGGGTGTTCGTACCCTTCTCAATACCTCGGTGTTTACGCTAAAGCATTTTTAGTAATTTCAAAAGAGCTATTTATTCCAATTAAACGGTCTTTGTTATTCAGGGGTCATTCTTAAAGCTCTGGAACAAAATTCGAACTTTAGTTTAAAGAGCGAAGTATTGACGAAGTGGCGAACCCCCTCATATGCATCATAAAATATATGAATCCAGATGTTCTTTACGGAAGTTGATTTGTAAGTTACGTATATTTATTAATAACAAAAGGTTCTCAAATAAAATTAAAAGTTCTAGTGGCCTTTTTAAGTAACCAACAAAGTGGAGGGCAAATAGGCCTGCTCGCCCCTTTTTTCCTCAAAATCGTCTGATCAAAACTTTGAGAAAGACAATTGGCCAAATACAGTAAAATTAGTTCAATAATTTGTTTTAATTATTCATGTAGGGTGAGCCAAAATCATAAGGAGCAACATTAACTTAAAACAATATTAAAAGCTAAAACGTCTATGAAACGTCAAAAAAGCTTTAGTGTGAAGAGTGGGACATTGAGGAGGTGACAGCCCCTTTCTTATGCGGAATAAGTTCTGTTCGTTTTTAGTATTAATTTTGCTCCTTTCTTTCAATTATAGTTGTTTTTTTTTGTCATTTCATTCATCAATAGAATCATACCTAAGGTGTAGTCCTATTATTTTTAACTTCATTTTTATTTCTTCGTGTATTAAACCATAGTCAACCTAAGGATGTTGAGTTATCGCTCTGGTATTATAATATTTAGGTCTGGCGAACAATTTTTTTGCTTCACATATTCTCGTCACCCCCTTTCTATTCATTCTCGTCATGTTCGGTTCCTTTTGAGCGTTTAGAATCGCCTCGGTAAATTTTAAAAGAACAAAATTTCAATAAGATTCAAAGTTCCTTTTAATGCAAGCAAACTTAAATTAAATGTTAAAATTATAAATAATAATAACCGATCATTTTTGAGGAAAAAATGCTAGAATATATTATTTACCTTTGATTACGATATGATTTTATTATTTTTTTATGTTGTATAATTGGAATTTGGTATGTTGGGGTACCTTTATTTGTCCCTCTCCAGCTCTTAGCTATGATGCTTATGCGTTATTTTTTCTTTTGTATTTCTTTGTATTTCTATATCTTTATCTTTGGTGTATATGAAATTAAGGTAATAATAGATACCCTTCTTTTTGAGCTCAGCTCCCTGTTGGCTTTATTGAGTTATTTGTTTATCTTGTATCGATTAAAAAATCTTGAATTTTGAAGAAAATCATAATTTACAAAATAACCAATTGTAAAAATGTTTAAAAATGGTGCTTTTTATGGTACTTGGTATTTACCAAGTGACATATATCCATCGCAATTTCTGTCGGTCTGTCGCTTCCGGTTTTACTATTTCGGCCACTTCCAGATAAGCTAGGACGATAAAAGTTTGCAGGCGTATCAGGGACCAGACCTGATTAAGTTACAAATTGTCTCTTCCCCGATTTGACCATCTGGGGGGGAGAGTGGAGGACGGTTAATTCGGAAAAAAGAGAAAAAACGAGGTGTTTTTAACTTACGAATGGGTGATCGGATCTTGATGAAATTTGACATTTAGAAGTATATCGTTTCTCAAAGCTCTTATTTTAAATCCCGACCGGATCTGGTGACATTGGGGGAGTTCGTGGGGGAAACTTAAAATCTTGGAAAACGCTTGGAGTGGAAGGATCGAGATAAAATTTGTTGAGAAAAATAAGCACAAATGCTAGATACTTGATTGACATAACCGGAACGGATCCACTCTCTTTGAGGGATTTGGGGGAGGGCTAATTCTGAAAAATTAGAAAAAATGTAGAATTTTTAGCTTACGAAGGAGTGATTGGATTTTAATGAAATTTCATATTTAAAAAGACCTCGTAACTCAGATGTCTTATTTTAAATCCCGATCAGCTCCAGTTTCATTGGGACAGTTGAGGGGGACCGAAAATTTTGGAAAACACTTAGAGTGGAGAGATCAGGATGAAACTTGGTGGGAAGAATAAGTCCAAGGTACGTGACTGACATAACCAACTGGATCTGCGCTTTTTGGGGGAGTTTGGGGGAGGTGACTCGGGAAAACGAAAAAAAATGAGGTATATGAGTTGAAGGGGGAAACTGGAAATCTTGGAAAACGTGAAAATTGGGGTATCTTCATATTACGAATGGCTGATCGGATCTTCATGAAACTTGATACATAGAAAGATCTTATGTCTCAAATGCTCCATTTTCAATTCAAATTGCATCTGAGGACATAGAGGTTTGAGGAGGGAAACATAAATATTGGAAACTCGAAATCTTGGAAAACACTTAGAGTGGAAAGATTGGGATGAAACTTGATGGGCAGAACATGAAAATTTCGTAGATACGTCATTGACATAATCGGACTGGATCTGCTCTGTTTGTGGTAGCTAGGGGGAGGGGGTTCAGTGCTTTTTCGGTGCCTCTGGACGTGCTAGGACAATGAAAACTGGTAGGCATGTCAGGGACCTGAACAAATTGACTTGATAAATTCGTTTTCCACGATTCGAACATCTAGGGGGCTGAAGGGAGAGGAAAAATTAGAAAAAACTAGATATTTTTAACTTACGACTGCGGGGTGGGATCTTAATGAATTTTTATATTTAGAAGGATCTCGTGCCTCAGAGCTGTTGTTTTAAATCTTGATCAGCATTAGACCTCTGATTTTCCTTTTAAATCAATCTATTGATGCTTATAATTTTGCTACAGCTCATACCATAAGAGCTCTTGGCTCTTCCGACCTCGTCACAAGTGTTATATGAGCTCTTGGCTCTTGTTGGATATAAGTAGAGCTAAAATGGGTTAAAACCTGAAAATTATTTAAATTTTGTTTTTTTTTGCACTTGTTCAAATTTGAACTAGCATTACCTAGTTTTATTGAACTAGCATGAAATAGCATTACCTTATAAAAGTGAGAAGGAAGGTAACCAATGCCTCTGTAATTCAATCTGTAGAGAAAAAACAACCTACGAACCATAATTCTTTAATTATTATAATTTCAGGTCAAACTGAGTCGGGCAAGTCACATGATTTGAACCTTCAAACTGAATCCTTCGCTGAATCATTGAACAGTTCGAAAAACAGGAATCAGCACTGCGGGTAGTAATAGTGAACATTAATTTCTGAGAATCAAAGTTCAAGTTTTTTATTTTTTTCAAGTTCAAGTTTTTATTTCAACATTCGCAAATAAAGAAATAAAATACAACACTTTCACGCTGGGGAAAACCTATGAGGGTTTGTATTCTCGCGAAAGTCCACATATCTACTTACCTATAATAATAAATCCAATCTCTCTTACTCATTAATACACATACTCTCCCTCCCCCCTTTCATTCCTCCCCCTGCCCACCCTTACCTCCCTAGCCCCACCCTTACCTCCCGAGCCCACCCTTCCTCCTCTAATCACCCTGCCACCCATAATAAAATTCAATATTCATCTCCCCCCCAAAAATCTTTATTTCTTTTTAAACTGAGGTACGTGTTCCGCCGCCCTAATACTCACTGGTAGTTCATTCCATACACTTTGACCCAGGTGTTTCATTGAGAATGAAGACCGGGTACCATGACCTAAATCCATAACTATATCGCTACTATACCTCGTTATATAATTCTACAGATCATTATTTCTTTGGTAAAAACTCTTAAAGACATCCTAGGCCATTCATACACTGAAACACAAATACAGCAGCCTAGTAATCTCTTATCTGACTGACATTAAGGAGCTTCAGTGACGTAAAGCATGCACAGGTGTCATGCCCATCCTGGATATATCTACCTATCGTTCTAGCAGCTTTATTTTGTAGAATTTCCACTTTTTTGTAGTTGGATAAGAAGTTGCTGCTCCATAGGAGGCAGACGTAGGAGATATATGGATAAACCTTTCCCGGCCATAGAGCCATATGGGGGAGATTGTCTTGATGCAATTTTGGTAGAAGTATCCTCTGTGGGATAAAGTGCTGCAGACGCCGAAGTATGTCAACCCTACGGGCGATTTTTGATGATAGGTGACAGGTGGTAATCCAGATAAAACCAAGATAGCGGAGATGATCAACTTACTGAATTGGTTTACCACATACAGTTAGGAGTCCATGTACATCTAGTGGTGTACCAACTCTGCAGAACGTCATTAAAAATGTCTTGCGCACATTTACGTACAGTAGACTTAATGAGGTAAAGACCTCTAGCCTCTTTAGTGCAAGATTGGCTTTTCTCACCAGCTCCCCCACAGATGAGGCAAATACAGCTAAAACGGTATCATCAGAAAACGATGTAAGACACACATTTTTCAGGTAAAAACGCATGAGATCAACATAGATAAGGTAAAGAAGCGGACCCAACACTGAACCTTGTGGTACTCTAGACATCACTGGGAATGCTGCTGAGGTCACATCACTCAAGACTACTTTGAAAGATCTTCATGCAGTAAAAAGTTTACTATTTTTTTTTTTTTTTTACAAACAAAAATCATATCCGTGTAGCCCAAAGTCTCTTCTTTCTATTGATGTAAGAGTACGCTGGATTTGACCAATCTTGTCTGTAAAAAAAAAATTAGAATCCTCGAACCTCATTATAGGCCAAATTGTGTGTTTTTGGCTTATATCTCAGAAAAGCCCCAGTGGCGAACATGCGCCTTACGATATTCGTTTTTAGTTTGGTCAATTACCATGGGATCCACCCTTAATCTTTTTGTACCCTCCGGCATGGGTACTAATCGAAATAAGCGAGACACAGAATCTGGCGCTCTAACTATTACTACAGTTCGTTACCACGAACTGTTTGAAACGATGTTGGCACAATGTATTATTTAATTTTTTGTGTTCAAAGAGCTTTATTTGGAAATTGAGAGTACTAGCACCCTTTTAATAATCGAAAGGGATTTGAGGGCAATAAGCCCCCCACACCCATCATTAACTCAAGCACATCCAAACAAAATTATGAGACAGCCATTTGGTTCAGCGTTGTAGAAAAGTCCAAAAATCGTGTCTTTGAGGATAACAACCTCCCCACAACCCTCAGGGCAAGAGTTTTAAGTTATGCCCTAGGTGCATACAAGGTTTTTATAGAAAGGGTGGTCGTATAAACTTTGGAAGGGGGTCAATAAATTGATAATCAGAACTGTTGTCCCTTTTTAAGGGTCAACGTGATTGGAGGGCTGCCACCCCCCTCCCAAATTTTCCCAAAATGTATCCCATTGAAATTTTAGATAGCCATTTTATTATAAAAAACTTCAAAGATCAAATAACAATGCATTTACGGATTGAAACAAAACCCCTGAGCCAGCGGGCCCGGGTTGTAAGTTAGTGGGGCAATTAGCGCACCCTCAATACCCATCTTTTCAATAAAATACATCTGTTTGAAATTGTGAGATAGCCCTTTTGCTCAAAATAGTCTAAAGAACATACAACAATTCTATCAGGGTTAACACAACCCCTCAGAGCTCCGGGATAGCGGTTGTAAGTTATGCCATGAGGGGATATAAGGTCTTTGTTGATTGGCTGGTCATATGAAATTCAGACGGGGCTCATTTATTTCGAAATTTGAAGTTATGGAGCCCTTGTAAAGAGTTCTAGTTCCCTTTTAAGAGTCAAAAGAGGTGGACGCCAACTTCCTCTTTTTACCAAACACATCTCATTGAAATTGTGAGATATCAGTTTTGTTCAAAATAGTCTAAAGAACATACAACAATGCCTCCAGGGTTGACACAACCGCCCAGGACACTGAGGCAAAGGTTGTAAATTACTCCCTGGGGGCCTATAAGGTTCTCATGGAATGAGTGTTTGTATAAAATTCGGATGCAGCTTATTTGATTTTAAATTGGAGCTTATAGTGCCCTTATTAAGAGTCAAAAGTGATCTGAGAGCAACTGTACCCCTCCTCCCCGTGCATCATTTCCCCAAACACATTGAATCAAAATACTGAGATAACAATTTCGCTTAGCGTAGTTGAAGGGTCTGGAAACCAAGTCTTTGGGGATGACATCCCCCCGTAGCTCTCAGGTCAAGGGTTGCAAGTTATAACACAGGGGCATTAAGATTTTTACAAAAAGGGTGGTAGTATTTACTTCGGGAGATGATTCATTGGATTGGTAATAAGAAGCTCTAGTGGCAGTTATAAGAGTCAAAGTGATCAGAAGGCAGCTATCCCCTTCCCCCCACATGTCGTGTTCTCCCGAAATGCATTCAATAGACACTTTAAGATAGCTATTATTATAAAATAGCTCATAGATCATACAAAAAATCCTTTTGGGTCGATCTAAACCACCAGAGCCTGGGACAAGGGTTGTAAATTACGCCCCGGGTGCATTTATGGTTTCTTTGGAAGGGGTGGTTTTTCCACTTTTAAGAGGCAAAAGTGATGAAGGTCAGCTAACTCACCCTTCCCAACTACTCCTCTTTTCAGTAAAAACATATGATTAGAATTGTGAGATGGGTATTTTCTTCAAAGTAGTCCAGAAAACATATAATATTGCATAAAGGGTTGATACAATCCCCTAGAGCCCTAGAGTAAGGGCTGTCAGTTATACTCTGGGGTAATATAAGGTTTTAATGGAATGTGTGGTGCTATAAACTTCAAATGGGGCTCATTTGATTTGAAATTTGAAGTCACAATGTCCTTTTTAAGAGTCAAAGTGGTTTAAAAGCATTCAATCCCCCCCCCACACCCATCTTTTCCCAAAACAACCATCCACACAAAATTTTCAGAAATCGATTTTTTCAGCATTGTTGAAAGTTTCAGTAATTGGGCGTTGTGGATGTTACCCCCCCCCCCACTTGAGGCCTCAGGGCAAGACCTCTAAGTTACGAATGAATAAAACGGATTGTGTATTTTCAGTTTAGCCTACATATTCTGATATTTACTCCTTAAAAATGAATTAATTTCTGATATATTAAAGTTAAAAAAGTGAAAACATTGAAAAAAAAACAGTAAAGTGCAAATTATTGAAGGCATAGGGGGTTTTCAGCCCTACTCATGTAATTTCTACTCATTTTTAGTTTGACTAGGATATTTATTGTAATTTCTGTTCGTTCTGGGTTTCATTTTTTTATTGATTCTGATTTGTGGTAGTTTTATGCTTTCTACTTTTGCTTCTTTTTGGTTTAATCGAGCTCTTTACTTGTTTTTAAAAACTAACTTTGAGGAAAAAGGTTTTTTATTAATTAAACAATGAGATGATGCTATCAACAGATTAAAATTCAACCCAAGAGCTTCAACTTGCTAAGTCAGATACTTCAGACAAAGATAATCACACATAGCGAAAAGAAAAAAGGACAATTTCTGCTCTTTGCAAAAATTTAGTAGACTTGAAACTGAATCAAATTAGGAAGCTATGGTCGTTCCCATGATCTAAAATCGTACTGATAAATATTTTTAGCATGTGGAAGTATTTGATTAAGAAAGATAGATTTTTCAGCCACAAAATATTATGAGACAGAAACGTTCCCATCCTCCCTCTACCTGTTGAGGCTTAACGGTAGCGGGCGGTAAACTGGAGTAGCACGATCTGTATAATTATTTCCGACTGATTTTTGTGCCCACAATTTTATTTAGCACATTAGCACTTTACAAGAGCAATATTTTGAGTCACCGGATGCTTCTTTTGACTTCTTTTTTGCCAACCTTACGTCAGGTATAAGTATTACAGGTACTTACCCTAAGTCCTCGGCCCCTCTAATTCTATAGCATAACAGAGGAAGATGTACAAAGGATTTTTCTATAGTTTCAGGCTTAAATACCCAGTTTTTTAGGTAAGAATCTTTGCCCCTGTGTGCTTTTAGGGAGGAGGATAGTTGTGAATATTTTTTGTAATTGGGAGTATTTTTATTTAACAACAAATTTCTTTCTTGACAATTTTGTAACAAATATAGTGTTTTATTGGCACTCCCATTCCATATCTCGATTTGTATTCCTTGTCTCAGTTGGTCTGTTGTTTTGATTTTCGGCTCAAAAATCGAACTGCACTGCAAGATTATAATGCTGACTTTTTAGTTATCCTAATGAAAATCCAAGTTTTTTCTCTGTAACCGAAAACAAAATATTTGACATGTGGCCATGTAAACAAAGTACAATGAAGAATTGAGTGAAAACAAAACATTCGGTCATGCTCAGTAAATAATTCAGCTGACTAGAAGGTTTTACCAATCAAAACATAAACTTGCTCATAATAAATAGGTTAGTGACGTCTCAAGGTCATAGGAATTCCATGCTATATTCTTCGTGTTCTAGACACTGTATTTATCATTGTTTTTTACTTAGCCTCGTAACTTCAAATTGTAATATCTAAAAACTTACTTTTGAGCCAGGATCAATTTTTGTTTGTTTTTTTATTTTGGACGGCAGAAATAACTAGCGAGATAATGATCAATACAAAACCCAATTTTTATTTTAATGTTTGTACCAAAAAATGCTTGCACAAAAACTATTAAAGTAATCAGGATTAGTAGAATTTGTGCTTCTCCTTGATAATCCAGCCCTTGGAATCAAGAGTCCAAACTTCAAAAACATAAAATATTACGACTGAAAGTTCACTTATAACTCCTTAATCAAAACACAATGATTCTCTGACCCATGCAAAACAAGTTTACCAGATAGTAAATAAAGAAATAAGGTCAAAAACTTTAGGCATTTGAGCGGTTATAGATAGGACAAACGCAGAGGCACCAAAGAAAGACGATGAGATTATCCTAAATATATATCAAAACATAGATTTCAAGGATCAACATTTTCAATGGGTCTCTAGACTCAACTCTTTAATCCAATACAGGTCCACTTCATAGAAGTATCATGAGGGGTAGCTTGGACATGTTTTTACAATGTAAAAAGACTTCATAGGCTACCTAGAATAATTCTACTAAATAACTCACAAGCTGATAGAGACAAATACTAATCGCTCTAAGAGAAATGCAAAAAATTGCATAAAATTATTACAGTTTTTTTTAGTGGTACCCAAAGTAGAAGGTTGTGAGCAGGCTAGGATAAAGGAGTATTTGTCAGTGTAGGATGACCAGTCTTAGGAGATTCGACGACGAAACCAATTTGTAGTAGCAATATTACCACTTTGACAATTAAATTTTAAAACAAGCGGTTAGTCAATATTGGCTCCATAGCAGTGCTGATACTTGCTCCTTTATCTAACACAAAAATGGTGTGCATTAATTTCCAAATAATAATTCAAAAGTACCTTTTCGGGGCTACGTTGGTCATAGAGTGAAAGTGTGGTATTTTAATATATATTACATGTGAATTTCGCTAATCAGTGCATTGATGTAGGCGCACTAGGTCTTGTTGCAATTCAGGAAGACATTGGTTTCTTGATATGCTCTAAATTACTAGTGATACATTTACTTTGTGAGTCTATGAATGACAACGAATCTATATTCATTATTGGATGGCAAATATTTAACTTATATTAAGGATATGGCAAATTATTTAGCCATCCAGGTTATTATGAAGCCACAGCTCCGAGAGCAACTACAACAGAAAATTACAAATATCGTTACTATCAATGCCATCACTTTTCTCAGGGCATGCTGATAAGTTTAGTGCCGATTTAGTGAACAGAGAACTTCTTAAAGCATATGCAAGATATTTTTTTTATGTTTTTATTAAAGTTTAAGTTAAAACCTATCTCCTGTTGCAAATGAGAATAGGGGGTGTGGGTCTGTACATGGTGAGATCATGTTCGAAGTAGTTACACAAATCCTTGACTCTATTGCAACTGGGAGATCGCTGCGACACTATATGTTTGGTAATCAAATATTGAAGAACGACTTGGAGATGATTTTTGACTTAATTGTTGATTCAGAAATTTCCACAGGTTTCCACAGGTTTACTATAGAATACTACAGCTTTAACATATAGAGTTGTTATGAGATTCTGGTGTAGAGGTAGTCAAAAAGATCAATTTGACTTTGTTATCTATTGAGAGGCAAATACGTCCCATAGAAAGCCAAATCTTAGTTGCAGCTGTAGCTGCACTAAGATGAAGATGAACTGCCACCCCATAAAAGATGAACTGCCACCCCATAGTAATCAAAAGTTAAAAAATGAGTTTTGAAAAAAACAACTGCCAATTGAGAAAAATTGCCATCTGACAGTGATTCATGAAATGGTAATTTATTTTTTTCGTTCACTTTAAGAATAAAGGTTTTTAGCGAAAAGAAAACTGTAGTGATTTTGAAAAAAGCTTACTATTCCATGAAACTAGAGTCCGATTAAAATGAAAACTGCACCATTGGAATCGGTACGGTCTAAAACCATGAATAGGAGAATTAAAGTTCCCGAGCTTGAAACACAAGGAAATAGCTTATTGGAATTTGTCGAACTGATGTCTCCTTTTTTCTTTACTTTTCACCAGAGCTAGCTGCCTATCAGATAAACACAGATATATTTTAATTAACTATACCGATCCTTTATACAATGAGCTTAGTTGACTAACAGGTAGCAATTTTGTATCGATTGTTTGGAAGCACATTTGGGCTATCCTCTGTCAAAACCTAGAATCTACACAACAATATAAGGCTAAAACTGGACACTCTCTAAATGGCACGACGAATCCAATGACGCAACAATGGCGTAGCTAGCAGAGAACATAGGGGGTACGGCTGTTCCCGGGCGATGTCTCTGAGGAGGTGTCAAAGTGAGCTTTTTTCGAAAGCGCTATGATCTTCAGATGTCTTCTGGGGTAAAATGGCAGTTTTAGGGAGGACGGTGGCACTTGCACTGGACGCAAAAACTTTACCGGCGCGAAATTTCAAATAAATAACCTAACAGTTATAATACACATCTCTTAGAAAGGATCTTTCATTTATTTTCCTTGCTATAAAAGGTGATTAATGGAGCTTGCTTTCTTCAATAGTAATTGTTCATTTAAAAAATTTACAATAAACGAAATTAATATGTAATTAAAATGTAATCATACGTAATATAATATTTCATCAATATGTAATCAAATTGTAACCATATGCTAATAGTAAACAAAAGCCTAAAAACGAATTTTTCTTAACAATATTTGAATCAAAAGAATCGAATCTTCATAATGACAAAGATATGAATTTTATTACCTTCTGATTCAGCGAATCAAAGAACTCTAGTACCAAGGTTTCACGGCGAAGTAAAGATGACCTGGCATAGAACTTGTCTGTGAATATGTAAAGCGTAAAACGCGTAATCCTTTCTATTACAAAATCTGTCCAGTAAAAGAAATTATGTAAAAAAAAAATTAAATTACAAAATACTTAGAAGAATTCCTTGCGCCGTGCGGGATTGAACCGCAGAACTTCGAACTCGAAGATCCAGACCCTTTCACTGCGCCGGCACAAGGTAACCAAGTATTTGATTTTGGGACACAATGATGTAAACTAGTTGTAAATATAATATACATATATTTTCTTGTTCTTGTATTTATTGAATTGATGCTTAGATCCAGAGATTTGTTCAGGTTAAGTGGGTAGGAATAATGTCATATGTAAGCAAAAATTTGATATTTTCAAAAAAAATTTAAATTATGTGCTGAGCTAATGCAAAGAATAAAAACGGACTGTAATTATGGATTGATGCACATTTCCAGAGATTTGTACAGGATAAGTGAGGATGAGCAAAATCATATGTAAACAAAAACTTAATCTGCTGAAAAAGGATAAAATTAAGTGCACACCTGATGCACAGAACAAAAAAGGACAGTAATCAAGAATTATTTAACACTGCCAAATGTTTGTATAGGGTATGTGGGGATGAGTGACGTCATAAGGAAACAAAAACTTGATCTTTTCAAAAATGTATAAATGTTTCCAGTTAACAAAAGCATACCATTGCGACAAACACCATTTTGTACTCAAAATTCATTTGAAAATGTATCGTTCCACTCCCTTTTCCAGCTAAAAAAAGAATACCATTACGAAAAAAGCCATTTTGTACACCAAATTTAAAATCGGGCCAGTATGAGCCAATATGCACAGAAAATGTAGTGTTCCCCTCCCCTTTCCAGCTAACAAAAGCATACCTTTGCGACAAACACCATTTTGTACTCCAAATATAAAATCGGGCCAATATGAACCAATATGCACAGAAATGTAGTGTTCCACTCTCCTTTCCAGCTAACAAAAGATTACCATTACGGAAAAAGCCATTTTGTACTCCAAATTTAAAATCGGGCCAGTATGAGCCAATATGAACAGAAAATGTAGTGTTCCACTCTCCTTTCCAGCTAACAAAAGATTACCATTACGAAAAAAGCCATTTTGTACACCAAATTTAAAATCGGGCCAGTATGAGCCAATATGCACAGAAAATGTAGTGTTCCCCTCCCCTTTCCAGCTAACAAAAGCATACCTTTGTGACAAACACCATTTTGTACTCCAAATATAAAATCGGGCCAATATGAACCAATATGCACTGAAAATGTAGAGTTCCGGTCCCTTTTCCAGCAAACAAAGTAATACCATTACGAAAAAAGCCATTTTGTAACCCCGATTTATAATCGGGCCAGTATGAGCCAATATGCACAGAAATGTAGTGTTCCACTCTCCTTTCCAGCTAACAAAAGATTACCAATACGAATAAACTCATTTTGTACTTCAAATTTGAAATAGGGCCAGTACGAGTCAGTATGCACAGAAAATGGAGTGTTCCACTCCTCTTTCCCGCTAACAAAAACATACCATTGCGACAAACACCATTTTGTACTCCAAATTTAAAATCGGGCCAATATGAACCAATATGCACATAAATGTAGTGTTCCACTCTCCTTTCCAGCTAACAAAAGATTACCAATACGAATAAACTCATTTTGTACTTCAAATTTGAAATAGGGCCAGTACGAGTCAGTATGCACAGAAAATGGAGTGTTCCACTCCTCTTTCCCGCTAACAAAAACATACCATTGCGACAAACACCATTTTGTACTCCAAATTTAAAATTGGGCCAGTATGAACCAATATGCACTGAAAATATTGTGTTCCAGTCCCCTTTCCAGCTAACAAAATAATACCATTACGAAAAAAACCATTTTGTAACCCAAATTTATAATCGGGCCAGTATGAGCCAATATCTACATAAAATGTAGTGTTCCACTCCAGTTTCCAGCTAAAAAAAAAGCATAACATTGCAAAAAGCCATTTTGTACTCCAAATTTAAAATCAGGCCAGTATGAGCCAATATGCTCAGACTGCAGTGTTCCACTCCCCTTTCCAGCCAGCAAAAGCATACCATTGCGACAAAAACCATTTTTTACTCCAAATTTAAAACCAGGCCAATATGAGCCAATATACACAGAAAATGTAGTGTACCACGCCCCTTTCCAGCTAATAAAACCATACCATTGCGACAAACATCCTTTTGTACTCCAAATTTAAAATTGTGCCAGTAAGAGCAAATATGCACAGAAAATGTAGTGTTCCACTCCCCTTTTCAGCTAACCAAAGAGTAAAATTACGAAAAAAGCAATTTTTTATTCTAAATTTAAAATGGGGCCAGTATGAGCCAATAAGCACAGAAAATGTAGTGTTCAACTCCCCTTTCTAGCTAATAAAAGCATACCATTGCGACAAACATCCTTTTGTACTCCAAATTTAAAATTGTGCCAGTATGAGCCAATATGCACAGAAAATGTAGTGTTCCACTCCCCTTTCCAGCTAACAAAAGAGTACTATTACGGCAACACTCAAGTTGTACCCAAATTTAAAATAGGGCCAGCATGAGCCAATGTGCAAAAAAATTACAGTGTTTCACTCTCTTTCCAGCTAACAAAAGAATACCATTGCGACAAAACGCCATTTTGTACACCAAATTTAAGATCATGCCAGTAGGAGCCACTAAGCAAAAAAAATGCTTATTTTTTGTAATAAGCAAAACTCCTCTTTCCAGTTAAAAAAAATATTATAACAACAAACGCCATTTTGTACCCCAAATTTAAAATCGGGCCAGTCTGAGCCAATATGCACAGAAAATGTAGTGTTCCACTCCCCTTTCTATCTAAAAAAAAAATATTACCATTACGACACAAGCCATTTTGCACTCCAAATTTAAATTCGGGCCAGTTTGAGCCAATATGCACAGAAAATGTAGTGTTCCACTTCCCTTTCCAGTTAATAAAAGAATACCATTACGACACAAACCATTTTTTACCCCAAATTTAAAATACGGCCAATATGAGCCATAATCCACAGAAAATGTAGTGTTCCACTCAACTTTCCAGCTAACAAAAGAATACCATTTAGACAAAAGCCATTTAAGATTAAATTTTGTGTTTAGCCAGATTGAGCCATTATGCGAAAAAATGTAGTGTTCCACTACCCTTTCCAGCTAATAAAAGAATACCATTATGACAAACGCCATTTTGTACCGCAAATTTAAAATTGGGCCAGTATGAGCCAATATACAAAAAACAAATGAATAGGATGTAAAAATCGTCCAGAAGTATTAGAAAGTCTAACAAGGGGTCTTAAATATTCAAGCATGGGGCTACTACGTGGCGGCACATAGCCCATGAAAAAAATGCACACCGTTTAAGTTGTACTTACCGTCCTAAGGTAAAATGCCACTGCGGCAGAGCAATAAATAAGTGATATGTTAATTTTTCACCCTGTATTGAAGGAAAACAAAACTTAATTTAAAATTACAACGACATTCTTAATGTTACGGTACTTTATTTATCTTCAGAAGAGATACCCTTCTGAAAATCCAGTTCTTGGAACTAAGCTAAGGTTTGACTTGGACTTGGACTTTTCAAATTTTTGGACTTGGACTTCAAATCTGTTACGTTGTGCTACTATTAATTTCCATCTATCACTAGTGTCTCTTTTTGCAGTCCTTACTGTTTTCTATTAAATTCAGCTAATTTTGCAGCTTCGGCTGAAATTAACATTAAAAACATCAGTATTGAAATACAAAATCTCCTTCATTGACAGGAATTAGATGGAAATGTGCTGGGAGTGTTGCCTTTTTTTGGTATTTCATTGAAAAACATCCTTTTTGCAATCTCTTATAAAAACAAATTAAGAAAAACAAAATATATATATATATATATATATATATATATATATATATATATATATATATATATATATATATATATATATATATATATATAAATATCACGACGACCGGGACACCGGGACATAGGGAATATAAATGACGACCGGGACACTCAAAGAGAAAGCGACCGGGACACAAGGAATGTTCAATTAGCAATCACCATCAACAAAGCACCGGGACACAAATGACGACCGGGACACAGGGCATATAAATGACGACCAGGAAACTCAAAGAGAAATTACAGACCGGGACACTGGAACACAAATGACGACCGGGACAAAAATGACGACTGGGTTACCGGGACACAGGGAATATAAATGACAACCGCGACACTCAAAGAGAAATTACAGACCGGGACACAAATGACGACCGGGACACAGGGAAACAACAACAACGGGGATGCCGGGGGGCACAGGGGGATTTGTAAATTCGCAAGTTTTACTTAGTTAAATATATATATATATATATATATATATATATATATATATATATATATATATATATATATATATATATATATATATATATATATATATATATATATATATATATATATATATATATATATATATATATATATATATATATATATATCTATATTCACAGGTGGGACACAGGGACACGACTAGAATGGCGCGTAACTAATATGGCACGTAAAGACTTAACCGCGCAGGGGGGGCTTGGGGGCGCGAAGCGCCACCTCAACAGCTAGTTTTATAAATTTTTTTTAAAATATCAAATTTTTGTTTACATATGATGTTATTCCTACCCACTTAACCGGAACTAATCTCTGGAACTGTGCATCAATTCATTAAATAAAAGAACAAGAAAATATTTGTATATTGTATTTACAACTAGTTTACATCATTGTATCCCAAAATGAAATGATTACTTGCCTTTTGCCGGTGCAGTGAAAGAGTCTGGGTCTTTGAGTTCTATAGTACTCCGGTTCAATCCCGCACGGCGCAAGGAATCTAGATATAAGTCAGCTATAGGATTATTCCTTTTTGGATTATTCCTTTAGCTTCCTGCTTAGATCGAAATGGAACCGCTGGTAAAAAGAAATTTGATTTTCTGCTTTGAAAGGCTTTTGCAAAAACCTTTTTACTAAAGGGAAAGCAAATGTTCTATGGCTCTTTGGTCAACAATTTTCAAGCTCCGTCTATGACCCGTTTGGTCAGTACTAAAGCTCTATATTTTACCCCCTTTGACAGTTAATCGCTCTCAATAATCCCAACAATCCCCCCGTTATGCGGTGGGGTATAACATCTTTTCTTTTGTCTCCTAATTGACAGCAAAAAAGGGATAATTGATTGGTAAAGAAACGTTTTAAGGATATGCACATGCAAATCAAGATCCATTTAGCAATTAATCAAGATAGGTGTTCTTGGTTCAGAAGGGAGTCGTAGAGTTTTTACGCTACCCTCAAATGAGCATGCAGAAATAAGAGCTGTGAGTATTTCCTCCTTCTTTCCTCCTTCATTACTATTACTTAACTCTACTTTGCTATAGATTGGTATAGTATACTAAAGGTATAGCATAAGTTACTATACCCTTACCTGTACCATATCTTTGGGTATAGTATATATTCCTTTACTTTATTTATAGGAGAAGATTTCATTCAAATTACAAGAATAAGTAATATATTTTATGTACATTGGGTGGTACAATTTAAAGTTAGATACACAACCAAATAATATTATAAAAAAAACACATAAGACATGATGTGTCAACAAAGACAACTGGACACTTTCAACCTAAATCATAGTGGCTGATTGAAACTGAGAATTCGGTTTAAATTGGCGAAAAATAATTGAAATAGATTAGGTCTTTATCACCTAATTGTTATATTTTAATCATAATTTTCACAGTTTACTGGTAATAATCTTGTAAAACAGATCTTAGTCCCAAAAGGCCCATAATACTAACCTCGAAGTTTTCATAAGAAATTTGATGTTCCTGTCTGTCAAGAATATGAGCCTTTGCAAAATAATCTAAAAAATTAATAGACTAAACCGTTTTCTTCTCTATTGGTAGTGAAGTAAATACAGCTTAGTCAGATCAACTCAGAATAGAATGAGGGCCAACTTTCGTTTAATTAAACAGTTACCGGCCTATAAAAAGTAAGAAAGAGTTAAGTGTCACCAACTAATAAAAATATTTTGGGAGTGGGGCAAAATATATGTTAGAAAATCTAGGGGTGGGACAGCAATTTTGTTTTTCTTAATTTGTTTTTATAAGAGATTGCAAAAAAGGATATTTTTCAATGAAATACCAAAAAAAGGTAACACTCCCACCACATTTCCATCTAATTGCTGTCAATGAAGGAGATTTTGTATTTCAATACTGATGTTTTTAATGTTAATTTCAGCCGAAGCTGCATAATTAGCTGAATTTCAAAGAAAATAGTAAGGACTGCAAAAAGAGACACTAGTGATAGATCGGAAATTAATAGTCGCACAACGTAACAGATTTGAAGTCCAAGTACAACCTTAGTTCCAAAAATTGGATGTTCAGAAGGGTATCTCTTCTGAAGACAACAAAAGTACCATAACATTAAGAATGTCGCTGTAATTTTAAATTAAGTTTTGTTTTCCTTCAATACAGGGTGAAAAATTACCATATCACTTATTTATTTCTCTGCCGCAGTGTCATTTTACCGTAGGACGGTAAGTACAACTTAAACGGTGTGCATTTTTTTCATGGTCTATGTGCCGCCACGTAGTAGCCTCGAGCTTGAATTTTTAAGACCCCTTGTTAGACTTTCTAATACTTCTGGACGATTTTTGTATCCTATTCATTTTTTTTGTATATTGGCTCATACTGGCCCAATTTTGAACTTGCGGTACAAAATGGCGTTTGTCCTGATGGTATTGTTCTGTTAGCTGGAAAGGGGCGTGGAACATTGCATTGTTTTTGTATATTGGATGATACTGGCCCGATTTTAAATGTGGGCCACAAAAGGGCGTTTGTCGTAATGGTATTCTTTTGTTAGCTGGAAAGGGTAGTGGAACACTACATTTTCTCGCATAATGGCTCATACTGGCCAAACACAAAATTTAATCTTAAATGGCTTTTGTGTAAATGGTATTCTTTGGTTAGCTGAAAAAGGGAGCGGAAGACTACATTTTTTGTGTATATTGGCTAAGACTGGCCTGATTTTAAATTTGGGGTACAAAATGGCGTTTGTCGTAATGATATTTTTTTAACTAGAAAAATGAGTTTTGCTCATTATATAAAATAAGTTACATTTTATCGTTTGTCGTATTGATGTTTTTTTTTTTTTTTTAATTGGAAAGAGGAGTTTTGTTTATTACAAAAAATAAGCCTTTTTTGTCTTAGTGACTCCTACTGGCCCGATTTTACATTTGCGATTCAAAATGGCGGTTGTCGTGATAGTTTGTCGCAATTTTATGCCTTGGTTAGCTGGAAAGGAGAATGGAATACTACATACTTAACTTACTTTACTTACTTAAGTGTCCTGCCGGGCACTGCTTGGCGTTGAGAGTGACGTCTGCCACCTCCACCCACTTCGGTCCATGACAAGTATTTGCTTTTCGCCCTGTCTGATGTTTGCCATCGCCAAGAAGTCGGACAGGCTGTCGGACCAATGTTTCTTCGGTCGGCCGCGAGGTCATTTCCAACCAACTTTGATAGGGTCGAAGTCATAGATCATCTTTGCGGCTAGATTTGGTGGCATTCAAAGCAGATGCCCGAACCATCAGGCTCGCTCGGCTGCTTGAGTCGAAAACCAAGATTGCTTTGTGAGCTGCAGAAGCTTTTCGTTGCTAACGAAGTCGGACCATCGTAGGCCCTCAATCCTCCTCAGGCTCTTTGAAATGAAATACGTCTATTTTCTTGAGGGTTGCAGCTGATGCTTGCCATGTCTCAGCTCCGTAAATCATCACAGAACCGACTAGAGCGTTGAAGATCCGCAGTTTCGTTGTGCGACTGATATTTGGTTTTCAGAAGAGGTGACGATTCAGTCTACCCATGACAGAAGACGCTTTAGATAATCTTGCCTGCAGCTCGGGGAGAAGTGAGCCATTTGAAGAAATTACGGAGCCCAGGTAGGTGACGTCTTTGACAACCTCAATGCTAGTGGTGATGTCCAGGCTAACTGGAGAGTTAACAGCAGGAGAAGACGGGTGTATGGCCATAATTTTAGTTTTGTTCCAGTTTATATGCAGTTCTACTTTGGCAGCCTCTTATTGCAGAATTTGGAGCGCTTCCAGCAGCTGCTCTATGGAGTCCGCCAGAATGGCCAAGTCATTGGCAAAATCGACATCTGTGATGGTATGATCTCCAAATTTGAGCCCAAAGCTGAGACTTGAAGTGTTTTTTGTCACAACGTAATCTATGATGACATTAAAGAGCTCTGGGGCCACTGCACATCCTTGGCGCACCCCTGTCATGATTTGAAAGAACGGGCTGCGCCAACCATTTACTTGTACACAGCTCTCCGTCCCACGGTGCAGCGCCTTGAGAAGTGTGCAATATTTCTCGGGTAGGCCAGTCAACTCCAGAATCCGACAAAGAGCTTTTCGATTGACTGAGTCAAATGCAGCACGGAAGTCAACGAAGGCAATAAATGCTTTCTGTCGGAACTCTGTGGTCTTCTCTACTATTTGTCGGATCGTGAAAATCTGCTCGATGGTTGAACGATCCGACATAAAACCAGCTTGCTCCGGTCGCCGGATTTTTCGAATGATGCTCCGACATCGATCTAGCAGGACCATCGAAAACAGTTTGCCAGGGACTGACAGTAGGGTTATTCCCTGGTAGTTGGAGCAGTCGCTTCTCGAGCCTTTTCTCTTCCATAAGGGGATGATGATACCCTTCGGCCAATCCTCAGGAATTATCTCTGTTTGCCAGATTGTAGAGAACAGGGTGTGTAGAAACAGGAGCATTGCAGGACTTCCATGTTTTAGCAGCTCTGAGTTTAAGCCACAGATACCAGCAGCTTTATTATTCTTGAGTCTTTTTACTGCACGTCCAATTTCTGAGGGGCTGAAAAGCTCATCTGGAGGAACATCTGTTCCCGGTCTTTGACTGCAAGGTTGGCTGGGACTATCATTAGGAGGCGCAGACGGACCAGTATTGTTGAGGAGTGAACAGAAGTAGTCCTTCCACCGCTCAAGACAAGAACCTTCGTCAGAGAGAAGTGCACCATCCCTGGACAGGACGGGACCCAAGGTGGGAGTTTTATTTTCAGTGAGGTCTCGGAGATTCTTTAATAGGCTCTCCATGTCTTTCTTTTTTGCAGCTAGCTCAATTTCATCGGCTTTCCTTGCAACAAACTGGGTTCTATTCAGGTGATTGAGTCTGTTCCAGGCTCCATTGAGCGTCCGATATGTGTTCATGTCTCCAAGAAGTCTTGCCTTCCGTCTTTGCTCTATGACTTGCAGTGTTTCATTAGTTAGCAACGATTTCTTTGGATAACTCCTCTTGCCAAGCACTAGCTGTGCTTCCTCACTGGTCTGCAATTTAAAATGCTTCCAGATCTCTTTGCTGCTATTAAGTGAGCCAAGGGCCTCGAAGCGATTCGATATCTCGATACTGTACTTCTGGCGAGTATCTGGTTCCTTTAGTTTCCCAATATCTGCAGCGACGGGTTTTCTTTTCGATCGTTGTGCATGGAGGCGAAGCCGAAGATCGGCACACACAAGCCTATGGTCTGCGAATCCAAGCTCTGCTGATCTGTAAGTTCTGCAGTTCTTCACCAATGATCTCCAGCGTTTTGAAATAATAACGTAGTCAATCATCTTCTTTGTACGACCGTCATTACTATACCACGTGTACTGATAAATAATTTTGCGTTTGAAGTAGGTGTTTGCTATGTAAAGGTCGTGAGATCGGCATAATTCAAGTAAGCGGAGCCCATTGTAGTTAAGTGGGTCGAGGGATACAGGACCAACTGTGCTACGCCATAAACCCATATCATCGCGCACTGTCGCATTAAAGTCGCCAAGGAGAACAGTTATATCATGGGGGGGTACTGTTGCAAGGCATCTGGAAAAAGCAGAGTCATTAGATCCTCCTTAGTTGCATCATCAGAATCGTTGGTCGGGGCATAGCATACGATGACAGTCATCTTGCCATGCTTGTGTCCAAAGAGGGCCTTTATTAATCTGTCCAATACAGCTTCGTGTAAAAGTAAGGCCTTTCTTGTAAGGCTATTTAGTGCAAGGCCAACACCATTCCTTCTAGAGCTTCCTCCAGACCAGAGCAATGAGTCACTGTTACCTATTCGCTCTTCTCCGCTTCCGGTAAGACGTGTTTCTGTAAGACCTGCAATTGACACTTTATTCTTGTGAAGTTCTTCAGAGAGTAGGTTCTTTGACGCAGGTGCATTCAAAGTCAAGACATTCCAGGTGGCTATTCGTAGCCCCCTTCGGTCCATAAGGTTTAGTCTGTCAGTCTTTCTGACCTCGTCAGCATGTCCATTGACGCGCGATGGTCGAGATCTTAAAAGTGAATCTGGGTCCAAGGCTATATTGTCACTTTTCGTAGCACTTAATTTTCGGGTGGAGGGTCGCTATACCAACCGACCCAAGGCCTGGAATCTGATTAGAGCTAGGTTAAACCTAGGTACTGAGATTCCCGGGGTGGGCTCCACCCGCCACATGAGGTTTCGGCCGTCCTGATTGGAGTGTTTAGTTAGGGGAGAAACCCCATATCCAGAGGCCCGTGGCCAGCAGACAGAGTCTGCCTCATTCCGGATATAGGCTCATCCTGGCTCGATTTTCAATTTAGGGTGCAAAATGGCTTTTTCCGTAAGGGTATTCTTTTGTTAGCTGGAAAGGGGAGTGGAACACTAAATGGCGTTTGTCGTAATGATATTTTTTTTAACTGGAAAGAGGAGTTTTCCTTATTATATAAAATAAGTTACATATTGTCGTTTGTCGTATTGATGTTTTCTTTTTTTTAACTGGAAAGAGGAGTTTTGCTTATTACAAAAAATAAGTATTTTTTTTTCTTAGTGGCTCTTACTGGCCCGATTTTACATTTGCGATTAAAAATGGCGGTTGTCGTTATTGTTTGTAGCAATGGTATGCCTTTGTTAGCTGGAAAGGAGAATGGAATACTGCCTAGTCTAAGCACATTTTCTCATACTGGCTCGATTTTAAATTGAAGGCACAAAATGGCTTTTCGTGAGTCTATTCTTTTGTTAGCTGGAAAGGGGACTGGAACACTACATTTTCTGTGCATATTGGCTCATACTGGCCTGATTTTGAATTGGGGATACAAAATGGCTTTTTTTCATAATGGTTTTCTCTCTTGTTAGCTGGAAAGTGGAGTGGAAAACTAAGTTTTCTGTGCATATTGGCTCAGACTGGCCCGATTCTAAATTTGGGGTACAAATTGGCGTTTGTCGTAATGCTACATTTTTTTTTTTTTAACTGGAAAGAGGAGTTTTTCTTATTACAAAAAAAAAAGCAATTTTTTGCTTAGTGGCTCCTACTGGCCCGATTTTATATTTGGGATTCAAAATGGCGTGTTTCGTGATTGTTTGTCGCAATGGTATGCGTTTGTTAGCTGGAAATGAGAATGGAATACTACATAGTTCAAGTTAAGTTCTATTTATTTTCATAAGATAACAATAACAAAAACAATATCCCACATGACTCAATGGCCCGTTATTTGGGAAACGGCATACAATAAATAAAGAATCATAAAACTTGTCATAAACGTACTAACCAACATCTAAATATAAATGTATATGGAAAAGAAATCAACTCACCGGTAGTCCCCACAAAACAGCGACCCTCACATAACCCAACAATAAAATACAAATTAAAATTCTGTCATCGAGGATACCACACCAACAAAACAACAACCCAAAAAAGAAAGAAAAAAGTAAACCATATGAAACGATTAATAAGAAGCCTTTAATAAGAAACTTTTCATCTGCCTCTTAAAGAAGCCAAATGTTCGTGACTTCTGGATCTTAGCGAGAACCAAGTTCCAAGCACGCCCCACAGTGACAGCCAGGCCGAAGTCTAAACGAACCGAGGGATTAGCTGGAATCATCACGTCCTCCTGCTTACGAACCATATACAAATTTACTTCCCCTACTAGTTTAAGCAGTCCCGAAAAACAACATGGGAGATTTTCCTGGAAGTATTGATATGCCAACGAAAATAGAGATAAAACATAAATATCTTTAATTTTGAGGAGGTCAAGAGGAGTGTGTGTTGCCGACTGTAGAATTCTTGCCGCTTTCTCATAAGGATTGTGAATAGGAGCAAGTACCGAGGGAAATGTGGACATCCACGCAGACGAACAGTAATCGGGTAAGTACAGAGGGAAATGTGGACATCCACGCAGACGAACAGTAGTCGTCCGGGGGATGACTTATGGCGCCTCTTGGTGTATGAAACTCAGTAATTGTGGGGCAGCTCACCCCTTTACGAGAAAAAATAAGAAGGTAGGACTTTCTTACATTTAAAGTTAGTTGATTTATGTCAAACCAAAAGAGAATTTTCTCAGTCATTGCTTGAAGCTTTAGAATAAGGGATGATTCATCCGGAGCTTCAGCACCTAAAGTAGTGTCATCTGCAAATGCTATTAATTCTTCTTGAATATCAGGTGTGAACATCTACGTACTCACAGAGTAAGATTTGTGACACAATCCACAGCAAACATTGTTAATTGGGGTATTAAAAAGTCGGTAGAGATCGTTCACATAGATGAGGAAGAGGCAGTACTTCATTCTTAATGGAGTGTAGCGATGAAAAAATATTGTCAATTAATGTTGCTGACTGGTTTGAAATCCTTGTCGGTATGTTTATACAAGTAGCCAATCCGTAGGAAATTAGTAAATACAAGAGATTACAAATCTGCCTAGATGACGATTTCGCAAGGTCAAGAATAAAGTCACCCATCAATATCTATATATATATATCTATATATATAAAAATTAGTTGTCTGTGGATGTGTCTGTCAGATGACGGCATGTTTGTGTGTTGACTGACGTCATGAAGTTAGTTGTCGTCATTTTTGTTATGACGGTGACGTCATTAAAGATATTTAAGACATGTGTTCACGTAGAAATATATTAATGTTTAACTTTAAAATGACTGATGAACTTACAATGGCAACAGCCGAGGAAGATGCTCAAAGAGTCTATGCCGAAAAACTTACTGCTGATAGAGAAAGTCAGAAAAAAAGCGTGCCGAGGAATCAAAAGAACAGCAAGGAAACAGGCTTGAGGCTGATAGAGAAAGAAAGAACAGAAAGCGTGCCGAGGAACTACCAGAGCAACGCGAAAGCAGACTTACTGCTAAAAGAGAAAGTGTAAAAAGAAGGCTTGCCGAGGAACTACCAGAGCACCATAAAACCAGACTTGCTGCTAAAAGAGAAAGTGAAAAAAGAAGGCGTGCCGAGGAATCACAAGAACAGCAAGAAATCAGGCTTGCTGCTGATAGAGAAAGTAAGAAAAGAAAGCGTGCCGAGGAATCAGAGCAACCTGAAAGTTATCGCCTGGCATTCAGGTACAGCCCAGTTGATGATTATAGCTTTAGTAGATGTGTTCAAATTGGGAATATGTCTAAAATTTGTCCCTATTGCAAGGCCTTGAAATTCAATGGTGAAACAATGGGAATGTGTTGCGCCTCAGGAAAAGTTAAACTTCCTCTATTGGCTGCACCACCAGAGCCATTGAAGACTTTCCTTACTGGAACTACGTCAGAATCTAAGCGTTTTTTGTCACAAATCAGAAAATATAACTCATGTTTCTAAATGACGTCGTTTGGAGCCCAAATCGAAAATCCAGATTAATTTATGTCTACTTTCAAAGTAAAAGGGCAAATTTATCATAGAACAGGGTCCCTTCTACCATTCTCAGGCGAGAATCATAAATTTTTACAATTGTACTTCATCAGCGATAGAAATTCTGAATTGAATGCACGTTGCGAAATTTCTCCCAACGTTGAAAGGACAATCGTTTCCCAATTGCAACATCTTTTCCACGAAAATAATAATTTAGTGCGTCTGTTCAAAACAGTCATCGATTTGATGCCTACTGATACGCATAAAATTGCTATTTCCGCTGACAAAACGCCTCCTGGCCAACATGTGCGTAGATACAATGCTCTAACTATCGACGAAGTGGCAATCGTTATGGTCGGTCATCAGGTTTTACCTCGAGATATTATTCTTCATAAGCGAAACGCTCAGTTGTTAAGAATTGCTGAAACTCATCGATGCTACGATGCCCTACAATATCCTATCATTTTTGGGATGGAGCCGAAGGCTATCACTTTAATATTAAATTAATGAATCCAGCCACTAACAAAGAAATGAATAAGAAATGCAGTGCAATGCATTATTATTCCTATAGACTAATGATTCGGCAGGATGAAGAAAATTATATTTTAAAATGCCGTGAATTGTTTCACCAATTCGTCGTTGATATGTATGCTAAAATTGAATCAGAACGTTTGCTATATATCCGCCTGAATAAGACCAAGCTCCGCTCTGAACAATACATTCATTTGCGAGATGCAGTTATAAATGACGGTAATACCACAAACGTTGGAAGATTAACAATTTTACCTTCGTCATATGCTGGCAGTCCCCGTCATATGCATGAATATGCTCAAGATGCTATTGCGTATGTTCGTCTCTATGGTCGCCCAGATTTATATATTACATTCACATGTAATCAATCTTGGAACGAGATACTGCAGCTTATACTTCAAGGACAATTGGCGGTTCATAGACATGACACTAAAGCCCGTGTCTTCCGGCAAAAGTTGAAATCACTGATAAACAACATAGTAAAACTTTAAGTGATTGGGTCAGTGCGATGCTGGATGTACTCAGTGGAATGGCAAAAACGAGGTTTGCCACACGCACATATACTAATCTGGCTACATAAAAAAATTACTTCGAACGAAATTGATGATGTGATTTCCGCTGAAATACCTGATGAAAATGTCGATAAGGAGTTACATGATATTATTGTAAAAAAATTATGATACATGGACCTTGCGGTGGACTGAACGAAAATTCACCATGCATGGCCAAAGGAAGGTGCACAAAGCAATATCCTCGACTTTTAGTATCCAACACAATTACTGGCAATGATGGTTACCCACACTATATAAAAAGATCTCCTGAAGATGGTGGTAAAACAGCAATAATAAAGAAGCGTAACGTTACCACCATCGAAGTAGATAACCAGTGGGTTGTTCCATATTCCCCATTATTATCAAAAACATTTAATGCACACATAAATGTTGAATACTGTGACTCCGTAAAGGCAATCAAATACATATGTAAATACGTCAACAAAGGCAGTGACATGGCAGTTTTTGGCTTGCAGCCCGAAATCAAAGATATCGACGAAATCGTACAATACCAGGCTGGAAGATACATAAGCAGTAATGAAGCTGTTTGGCGAATTCTTTCATTTCTGATACATGAACGTAGTCCAGCTGTTGTTCACTTAGCGGTACATTTACAGAATGGTCAACGTGTTTATTTCTCGGAAACCAACGTGCAACAAAGAGCCCTGAATCCACCGGATACAAAGTTAACCGCTTTCTTTTCGCTTTGCAAAAATGATTCTTTTGCAAAAAAACTGCTGTATACTGAAGTGCCTTCGTATTACACGTGGAATACTAAAAATAAAGTATTTGAACGTCGAAAACAGGGTAAGTCAGTCGACGGCCAGCCTACCATCTTCAAAGATACCACGATAGGAAGACTACACCGTTCACCCCAATCAACATGAATGCTTCTTTCTACGCCTGCTTTTGGTGAATGTACCCGGTCCGACATCCTTTGAGCATTTGAGAACTGTAAACGGTACTATACATGACACTTACCGTAGTGCATGCCAAGCTCTATATTTATTGGAGAATGACCAATGTAGTGGAGAAAAACACTACATTTTCTGTGTATATGGGCTCCTACTGGCCTGGTTTTAAACTTGGAGTAAAAAATGGCTTTTGTCGCAATGGTATGCTTTTGCCAGCTGGAAAGGGGAGTGGAACGCAACATTTTCTGAGTGTATTGGCTCATACTGGCCTTATTTTAAATTTGGAGTACAAAATGGCTTTTTGCAATGTTATACTTTTTTTTTAGCTAGAAACTGGAGTGGAACACTATATTTTGTGTACATATTGGCTCATACTGGCCCGATAATAAATTTGGGTTACAAAATGGCTTTTTTCGTAATGGTATTATTTTGTTAGCTGGAATGGGGACTGGAACACTATATTTTCAGTGCATATTGGTTCATACTGGCCCGATTTTAAATTTGGAGTACGAAATGGTGTTTGTCGCAATGGTATGTATTTGTTAGCGGGAAAGAGGAGTGGAACACTCCATTTTATGTGCATACTGACTCATACTGGCCCGGTTTTAAATTTGGAGTAAAAAATGAGTTTATTCGTATTGGTAATCTTTTGTTAGCTGGAAAGGAGAGTTGGACACTACATTTTCTTTGCATATTGGCTCATACTGGCATGATTATAAATTGGGGTTACAAAATGGCTTTTTTCGTAATGGTAATCTTTTGTTAGCTGGAAAGGAGAGTGTTACACTCCATTTTCTGTGCATATTGACTCATACTGGCCCGATTATAAATTTGGAGTACAAAATGGCTTTTTTCGTAAGGGTAATCTTTTGTTAGCTGGAAAGGAGAGTGGAACACTCCATTTTCTGTGCATATTGGCTCATACTGGCCCGATTATAAATTGGGGTTACAAAATAGCTTTTTTCGTAATGGTATTACTTTGTTTGCTGGAAAAGGGACTGGAACACTACATTTTCAGTGCTTATTGGTTCATATTGGCCCGATTTTAAATTTGGAGTACAAAATGGTGTTTGTCGCAAAGGTATGCTTTTGTTAGCTGGAAAGGGGAGTGGAACACTACATTTTCTGTGCATATTGGCTCATACTGGCCCGATTGTAAATTTGGTGTACAAAATGGCTTTTGTCGTAATGGTATTCTTTTTTTTTTTAGCTTTTGTTTGCCCAATTTTAAATTTTGAGTACAAAATGGTGTTTGTCGCAATGGTATGCTTTTGATAGACGGAAAAGGGAGTGGAACACCACATTTTCTGTGTATATTGACTCAAACTTGCCCTATTTGAAATTTGGAGTACAAATTGGTGTTCGTCGCAATGGTATGCTTTTGTTAGCTAGACTACACTACATTATTCTGTGCTCACACTGGCCCTCTTTTAATTTAGGGGTACCAAATGGCTTTTGTCGTAATGGTATTCTTTTGTTAGCTTTTTGTTAGCATCTACAAAACGCACACCATTGCTTCAAACACCATTGTGTTTGTAATTGCGACAAAATGGTGTTTGTCCCAATGACAAAAAAGCGTGTTACGCTTTACCTATTCACAGACAAGTTCTATGCCAGGTCATCCTTACTTCATCCTTACATCTTTACCAAAATTTCGTTTTTAGACTTTTGATTACTACTAGTATATGGTTACAATTTGATTAAATATTGATGACATATTATATTACGTATGATCACATTTTGATTACATATTAATTTTGTTTATTTTAAATATTTTAAATGAACAATTACTATTGAAGAAAGCAAAGTCTATTAATCACCTTCTATAGCAAGGAAAATAAATTGGGACAAGGTAACCAACCCTTAACACTTCCCTTACTTTTCTTGTAAGTAAACCACCAGCAAAATGGGTGATAACCTAGTGCGGAATGCAGTGCTGAATTTTATTTCAAGAGCTATGATAGCAGGTGTAAAAACAAATGTTTTTACTAGGCGAGGACTCGAGTTTTTCAGCCGCGAAGCGATTTTAGAAGCAAAAAAGATTATCTATAGCAAGTTGGAATTAGGGGAACGTGTAATAAAACACGTAAAGGACGAGGATAACTTTATGGACATTGCGAAGGCGTTCGCTCGCTGTGCCAAAGAAAAGAGACAGCTTCCTGAGTTCGTTATCTTTGAGCCCCAAGAAGTTCCGGCCTGCAATGAAGAGATCGCTGCTTGTGTAGTGTCCACTGTCAACGAGATGAATCGCAAGTTCAATGGCCTTCTTGATCGTTTGAACTAAAAACCATTGCCGTGGCCTGAAGGCAACCCTGTTGCTGCTCAAGCTTATGAGTCTACTCCTTCTCCTTTGTCTTACTCAGTGGTCTTGAAAAAGCCTCCTCCTACCGTTACTACCACAGAAGAAAGGAAAAACTTCCTGTCGAATACTTGTGGTGATGTTTTGAATGATGACGATTTTGAACTCCACCGAGGGAAGTACGAATGGCGCCTCGTAACTAAGAACAAATCTAAAGCAGCAGTACTAGCAACATCTATTAATAAAAAATCGCCTGAAACACTGGCAAGCGTTAAAACTCCCACTTTCATCGGTATGATCAAGTTTGTCCCAGCTCATATTAATGGTGAAGTGCTTAAGAGAATTATAACGAATTGTGAAAAAGCTGATCAATGTGGCAAAACCAGATCCTTCAAATTATATTTCTCATCCCGCCAGTATCAGAAGCACGCCATGAAAAACCCTCCTAAAATTGACTTGGAGCGGTACCCCATCGAGGAATTTATCTTTCTCCCAAAGCGCTGTTTTAACTGCCAGAATTTTGGTCATATTTCTTCTAATTGCTCTAGCCAGCAAATTTGCTCTCGATGCAGAGAAGGAGGTCATGGCTCTAGCCCCGACCAGCTCTGTGGAAACCCTATAGCATGCGCCCTCTGCAAATCAAAACGCCACACTTGCCATTCCTTCAAGTGCCCCACAATAATAAAAATCGTCAGTGAGCTGAAGCGGCCCAATGTCTAATAGCCCAGCCTGCGTCAAAATTACGTCATGGAACATGAACGGAGGAGTCCCCAACAAACTCGCCATAATTCAAAAGTATTCTGCAGACTGTGACATTATGTTTATACAAGAACATATGCTCTCTCCTCTCAATATTTCTCTCCTAAAGTTCTCACACAAACTTACTTTTTACTTCGAGCCGGCGAAAATTCGGTCTTTCGGACGCCCCTCCGGTGGCTTGACAATTATTTGCCACTCGTATATTGAAAGTAAGGTGTTATTTACGCATGATAACTTCTTGGCTATATCTTCCGGCAGTATCGCATTCTTCAACGTATATCTTCCTACAAACTACCATGATGACAAATCGGAGCGAAAGTTTATGAACGCAGTTTGCAAACTAGCGAAGTGCCTGAAGTCTGTGACCCAGAGAGATTTGCATTGTGTAGTCATGGGGGACTTCAACTGCAACCTTCTTGACAGCACGTGTGCCCGTAGTCAGCTTCTAAACGGCATCTTTGATGACAAACTTATCATCCTCCCAAAAGACAGTGATTACTCCTTCGTTCATAATTCAGGGTCCGTGTCTAACATTGACCATACGGCCTGCTCTAAGAATATTAACGGAAGTGTAACTGTTCTAAAAGACGCCGTCTTCGCTGATCACTTACCCCTACTAGCATCTCTAAGCATAAAACCAGCCCTGCGTCAACCCAAGAACGACAGTGGAAAGTAGTAAGTGAATGGGATAAAATTAATACTATTTTGTGTCATCAGATGCTGAACTCACTTCTTGTAAAGATACGAATCCCCTTCCATTTACTCCAAGTGAATTCGAATTTTGATCCCGCTGATGCAAGATTACTCATCAATATATTTTGTGCCGAGATTACTCAATCGCTTCTCGTAGCTGAAAAAAAAGCAATTCCTACCAGAAAGGTTAAAATGAAAACAGAAATTCACAAATCCTCACAAAATCTGGCCCTAGTTAAGTGTTGCAACGATGCTAAGTTTTGGTTTAGAATCTGGCAAGATTGTGATAGGCCCAAATCAGGTCCTGTTAACTCTATCCGCTTATGGACTAAACGAAAATTTGACAAGCAACTGAAAGCTCATCGTACCAAATTAAAAGAAAAGTACTCCTCCAGAATCGTAAGAGACCCAAAACTAATCTGGAAAGCCCGGTTGAGCGAACCGGTCGCCAGAAAACCCTATGATTCGATTAGCGAAAAAGATTGGGAATCGTATTTTTCCAACGAATTCAGTGCCCCCGACCCAAATACGTCTAATCCCTTCGTAAACCGGCTAGAATCGGTATTATCAAGCCAGTGTGTCCCTGATTTTGTCGTTACTTACGGAAGCGTACATGAAGCTATTTTAAAGCTGAAGAAGAAACATTCCCGAGGTGTAGACGAACCATGCGCGCTAAATCTGCTACACGACACTACTATGCTTATTGAATATCTGACGCTGCTATTCCAGATTATTTTCACCACTGGTATAGTACCTGACTCTTTTTGTGTCGGTTTGCTCTCGCCCATCCTTAAAAAAGGGAAACCAACAGACCAATGCTCTTCGTACAGGCCAATCACTGTTGCTCCAGTGCTCTGTAAAGTTCTTGAGATCTTAGTCTCAAAAGAAATTTAATATTCGTGCCGATTGCCTGACCACCAGTTCGGTTTCCGACCGGGTCTGGGTTGTGCTCACGCTCTCTTCAGTCTTGCCGCTATTCTAGCAGATTCTCACGAATCCGGTGATCCTATAGTGATTGGTGCTTTTGATGTGAGTAGAGCGTTTGATTCGTCGATTCACGCTCAGGCCCTTTTAGCCACTTACAAGCAAGGTGTAAACCTCCATGTCACTAGCGTACTGTACGATATGTATTGCCGTTTAAAAGCACGTATAAAAATAGGTAACCACATACATAAGTGGTTGTTCCAGTAAAGAAAGGTGTCCGCCAGGGTTCACTATTATCTCCAAGTTTGTATAATAACAGTGTTTTAAATGCCCATGCATGTGTAGATGTTTCATGTATCTCCAAGAATATAAATGTGTCGCTACTTACATACGCGGACGATCTATTAAATCTAAGTCGGTCTATTAGGGGTCTGCAATCGAATTTCTCGATCCTGCGTGATGAATACCGAAACATCGGCCTGGCCTTCAATACTTCTAAATCTGCAGTTCTTTTTTTCAACAATAGTCCTTCTCAGCCTGAACACCTCCTACTGGGTAGCGAGTCAATCACTGTTTCATCTCACGTCGTGTATCTGGGTTTACCCATAGGCCGTAACCTTAATGAAACTCGTCTACTGCTCGTCAAACACGTCGAGAAAAAACTCCGCACCGCGTATGGGTCTATCGTCGCCAGCAGGCTCCTCTTATGCCGAAAGTATCTCGCCAATATGTATAACGCTGTCGCACTGCCGCATATTTTAAATATCGCGCCATTTTGGAATTTATTAACTGACACCCAAAAACACAAGCTCCGGTCTCTTTATTTTAGGTTCGCGAAGTTCCTGCTGCGATGCCCCTTGTGGACGAGAAATACATATATGATTGATAAACATAGGATTGCAGAACCCAGTATCGCGGTAAACCGGTTGATTTCTAATTTCCAGGCAAAATGGAACCACCCCTTGCTCAAACATTTCTACAGTTCTTGATTATGTATTTTTCCATGTTGTGTCTTAAACTTCTCTCCGTTTTTCTTCTCTTTTTTTTCTTTTCTTTTGTTTGTTTTTTCATTGTACTCCGTTTTGTTCCATGTGAAAAATACGGGTAATAAATATTTTACTTACTTACTCACTTAATTACATAGCGCTTTCGAAAAAAGCTCACTTTGACACCTCCTCAGAAATTTTGCCCGGGAACAGCCGTACCCCCTAAGTCCTCTGCAAGCTACGCCATTGTTGCGTCATTGGCTTTGTCGTGTCATTTAGAGAGTGTCCAGTTTTAGCCTTATATTGTTGTGTAGATTCTAGGTTTTGACAGAGGATAGCCCAAATCAGTCGGATTATACAGATCGTGCTACTCCAGTTTACCAACCACTACCGTTAAGACTCCACAGTTAGAGGGGAAGGGCAACCTTTTTGTCACATAATATTTAGTGGCTAAAAAACTTTATATAACATAATCAATTTACTTCCACTTGCTAAATGTGTTCAGCTGTAAGATTTTAAATCATGGGGACGACCGTGGCTTCCTAATTTGATTCAGTTTCAAGCCTAGTAAATTTTTGCAAAGCCTAGAAATTGTCCTTTTTTTCTTTTCGCTATGTGTGATTATCTGTGTCTTAAGTATCTGACCTAGCAAAGTGAAGCTCATGGGTTGAATTTTAGTTGTGTTGACAGCATCATCTCATTGTTTCATTAATAAAAAAAAACTTTCCTCACAAGAAAAAAACTACCAAAAATCAGCATCTAATATACTAAATGACGTTTGTCGTAATGATATTTTTTTTTTAACTGGAAAAAGGAGCGGAACACTACATTTTTGTATATTGGCTCATACTGGCCCGATTTTACATTTGGGGTAAAAAATGGCGTTTGTCGTAATGGTGTTCTTTTGTTAGCTGGAAAAGGGAGTGGAACACTACATTTTTTCATATTGGCTCATACTGGCCCGATTTTACATTTGGGGTACCAAATGGCGTTTGTCGTAATTGTATTCTTTTTTTTAGCTGAAAAGGGGAGTGGAACACTATATTGTTTTTGCGTATTGGCTCTTAGTGGCCTGATTTTAAATCTGGGGTACAAAAGGGCGTTTATTGTAATGGTGTTATTTTGTTAGCTGGAAAAGGGAGAGGAACACTGCCTTTTCTGTACATTATGGCTTCTTCTGGCCCGATTTTTAATTTGGAGTACAAAAAGGCTTTTGTCGTAATGGCATTTTTTTTTTTAGAAGGGAAGGGGAGTAGAACACTACATTTTTTGTGCATATTGGCTCATATTGGCCTGATTTGAAATTGGGGTTCAAAATGGCTTTTGTCGTGATGGTATTCTTTTGCCATCCGGAGAGGGGAGTGGAGCACTACATTTTCTGTGCATATTGGCTCATATTGGCCTGATTTTACATACTTTTGTATGTAATTTTGATAATTACTTTTGTGTAATTAGTGGCCGTCCACCACTTTTGACTCTTAAAAGGGAACTAGAACTCTTTACAAGGGCCCCATAACTTCAAATTTCAAAATAAACCTAGTGGAAAACTAAATTGTCCCAATGACAAACACCATTTTGTACTCCAAACTTAAAATCGAGCCGTTGCGACTCAAAAGAGTGGTCTTGTAAAGTTCTCTTGTGCTAAATAAATTGTGGGCACAAAAATCAGTCGGAGATTTTTTCAAAATAAATGATCCCTGTCTGAAGTTCATATGACCAGCCAATCCACAAAGACCTTATATCCCCTCAGGGCACAACTTACAACCGCTATCCCAGAGCTCTGAGGGGTTGTGTTAACCCTGATAGAATTGTTGTATGTTCTTTAGACTATTTTAAGCAAAAGGGATATCTCACAATTTCAAACAGATGTATTTTATTGAAAAGATGGGTATTGAGGGTGCGCTAATTGCCCCACTAACTTACAACCCCAGCCCCATGGCTCTGGGGTGTTGTTTCAATCCGTAAATGCATTGTTATTTGATCTTTGAACTTTTTTTTTAAATAAAATGGCTATCTAAAAATTTCAATGGGATACATTTTGGGAAAATTTGTGAGGGGGGTGGTAGACCTCCAATCACTTTGACCCTTAAAAAGGGACAAAAGTTCTGATTACCAATTTATTGAACCCCTTCCGAAGTTTATGCGACCACCCTTTCTATAAAACCTTGTATGCACCTAGGGCATAACTTAAAAGTCTTGCCTTGAGGGTTGTGGGGAGGTTGTTATCCTCAAAGACACGATTTTTGGACTTTTCTACAACGCTGAACCAAATGGATATCTCATTATTTTGTTTGGATGTGCTTGAGTTAATGATGGGCGTGGGGGGCTTATTGCCCTCAAATCACTTTCGATTATTAAAAGAGTACTAGCACTCTCAATTTCCAAATAAATGAGCTCTTTGAACACAACAAATTAAATAATACATTGTGCCAACATCGTTTCAAACAGTTCGTGATAACGAACTGTAGTAATAGTCAGAGCGCCAGATTCTGTGTCTCGCTTATTCCGATTAGTACCCATGCCGGAAGGTACAAAAAGGTTAAGGGTGGATCCCATGGTAGTCGACCATGCTGAAAACGAATATCGTAGGGCGCATATTCACCACTGGGGCGTTTCTGAGATATTGGCCAAAAACACACAATTTGGCGTATAATGGGGTTCGACGATTCTATTTTTTTTTTTTTTTTTTACAGACAAGATTGGTCAAATCCAGCGTACTCTTACAGCAATAGAAAGAAGAGACTTCAGGCTACACGGATATGATTTTTTGTTTGTAAAAAATAAAACAAATAGTAAACTTTTTACTGCAGTTTAAAAAAAAATCAAATTTTTGTCAACAAATTTCTAACAGAAAAGCTGAAAACTGGAAATTTTTTCAAGACAAAGTATTTATTTTTGTATTAAAAAAGAAAGCCCGTTTAATTCCAAACACATTGAGCTAAGAAAAAAAGTTTAAATTATTGTATCTGGGGGGTCTGCAACTTTTTAGCGAGTGTTTTTTTTCGTCACGTGATAGCAGGTAGAATTAATCATTCCTGGACAGATACAAAGTCATTGACCCTGAAGTGATGATGCAATACTATCAAAGTAAAGGTAACACCAGTTAATTAGTGTTATTTAGGTGTCAGATATAGCCAAGATGATTTCATTGTTGTGTTTAACCTAATGACAATGTCATTCATCTCCTGCTCAATTGTCTCAAGGCAGTTGGTAAGATAATGGACAGCTCCGGACTCAAAAAGATTATAGTGCAGCCAAAGCTACTCCTTCCTGGTACTTGCGAAAAGGTATTTCAAGGGAAAGAAAGGCTACTACTAAGCTATTAATGCCTACTGAATACTGTACGAGGTCTTGCTAGCCCTCTACTGGGAGTCTTTGGAAAAGTATTACTCCGAAGCACAAGAAGACTTATCCCGCCTGGACCAGCTGGGTAGTGCCATTGACTTATTCAGGACTTCATTGGCAAACGGTGCTAACACGTGAACTGCACTTCAGGAGGCAAACGATACCTTAATAAATTTGGCTCCCATAATGAATGCTTTCGACACCCTGCAAAATACGTCGCCCACGTTTGCTTTCTGGCGGCAGTTCTTGGAAATACTTGAAATAGTGGTGCAATTTATTCATGCCGAAGAAGACTGTGACTGGGAGTCTCATTGGACAGCAGCTGCTCAGATGTCTCCATACTTGGCGGCGGCTGACCATCCTCAGTATACAAGATGTCTCATATAGTACCTATCAGACATACGAAGTTTACCACAAACCATTCCTGATGGAGACAGGAAGTTCATGAAAGGATACTTCGCAGTGAAGAGAACGCACACCAGTTTCACGGCCACCTGGACCGATCAGATACTGGAATGTTCAGTGAACAAGGATGCAAAGACGACGGCCAGAATAATAGGAGAACAAATGAATGAGGGACAGACTGAAGCTTGGATTCTTACCTTACCGATTTCCGCTGCCATCAAGAATGGTTTCCTGCAAGTAGTCAACGTATCCACAGAGACATTGAAACATCACGAAGACATTTGCGAGATAGAGTTCGAGACATTTTCACTACATGTGGCAATCCGTTCAGTAGAGTGGGCATCGACTTAGTGAATATTGTGACGTAAGAAGTGTCCCTAGAACCGATCTCCTGAGCTCTGAATCAACAGCCTTGAAGAGAATCATTACTGGTCAGTTGAGATTCGGTAAAGAAAAGGAGAAAGCAGCTACGAAGATCTTCACAAAAGAGATTCTTCCATTCCCTCTATCCATTTTTGAACATCTTCCACAACAATCAACCAAGACATCCTCTGGCTAGAAAATGAGGATGGGGAACAAAGCTGGGCTGTCTAACTAGCTAAGAAAAAAAAGGAGGACTTGCAGCCTAGCCGGCGACTTCGAAATCCAAAGAAACAACATCAGCTACAGTACAAATCATTGACCTAATGTTCAAGATAAGGACATATCGGCCTGCCAGGTTTGAAACAGTCAAATCCTTTGTGGAAAGATTGCTTCTATCGTTGCTGAATGATCTTCCAGTGGGTATTCCTGAAGTCCACATTGTTGCAGATCGGTACGACGGGCATTAGTCTGTGTTCATTTTTTTTTAAGAGCTTCAAGCTGAAGGACTGAGCGAACTTTTCTTGAAGTTTCCAACTTACATTATCCCAGTACAGGAGCTGGCGGATGGAGTCCACTTGTCCAAAGAGAAGTAGATTATGCTACCCTTCGTGCACTGTCTGTCAGGATGTGACACAACGAACTTTTTCTTCGGCGTCGGGAAAGCTTTTTTCTTAAACACCGTGGCATCTCTGACTTTTGCCTCAAAAATGGTGTCTGTGACAGAGCGGATCAAGGTTTCAGTCGACGCGTTTAGAAAAACTTACGACCTATCAAAATCCCTGGTCATTGAAATGTACGGTAAACAGGCCGGATCTGTGAAGCAGAATTCTTTCATGTTGTAAATAGCTCAGTTGTATCAGTGGCAAATCAAGTCCCAAAAAGGTAATTGCAGACGCCTTAGTATACCAGAAAACACATTCGTCCATTCTAAAAAAAAGTACACTTTTATTGGGTCAACATTTTTTTTTTACCCCTTTTTAATTTTAAGTGAAAGTTAAAAATTTTAAACAGTTAGGGAGTTTGCAGTATTCCTACCCTTCGAAGAAAAAAACATTATGCCCCTGTTCACGATACGGCTAGTGATCATTTCAGTGAGACTACAAAAACAATCGCAGACTTTTTAAAAATAGAAATAGTTTATATTTATTTAGCTTAAATTGTACGGAATTAAATGAACCTTCTTTTCGAATATGAAACAAAATTTTGTTACCTTGAAGAAATTTCGAGTTTTTAGCCTTTCTTTGAGATATTTGTTGAATTTTACAGCACTTATTTTGAAACTACAGTAAATAGAGAAAAAAATAGTTTTATTTTTCAATTTAAATATCATATACTTGTAAATCTAGATCTCTTCTTTCGATTGATATAGCATTACGCCAGAATCCTCAACCCAATAACTCGCAAAAAAAATCTTGAATCGTCACACTTAGTTACAGGCTAAATTTGGCGTTTTTGACCTATATATCAGAAACGCCCCAACGGCGAACATGTGCCCTACGATATTCGTTTTCAGCATGGTCGACTACCCTAAGATAGGTCCTCAGCATTTTGGTACCTTCCGGCATGGGTGGGTGCACGATACAGAATCTGGCGCTCTGACTATAAGGACCGAACCGGCTCATTAGTAACCAAAAATATAAAAAATGGAATTTTGATACCAATAAATAAACCAAAAGAATAGCATTTTAATGCTGATTTTAAATATATAAGTTTCGTCAAGTTTAGTCTTACCCATCAAAAGCTACGAGCCTGAGAAAATTTGTGCTATTTTAGAAAATAGAGGAAAACACCCCCTAAAAGTTTTAGGATCTTAACGAAAATCCCACCATCAGATTCAGAGTATCAGAGAACACTACTGTAGAAGTTTCAAGCTCGTATCTACAAAAATTTGGAATATTGTTGATAGAGCACTTTAAGCCAACTTTTAAACAACATCAGCTCTTTCAAAGAGAATTTTAACCTGTAATTTTGAATATTTCTTATGCTCCGATGATGCATTCGTAAGATGTTTCTCAGTTTAACATATTTAAAATAACATTTTGTTAAATGTATTCAAATTTTGACTATCTCTACAGTAGCATCTCATGACAACTCTATATGGTAAAACTGTAGTATCCTATAGTAAACCTGTTGAAATTTCTGAATCAACAATTAAGTCAAAAATAGTCTCCAAGTCGTCCTTCAATCTTTGATTGCCAAACAAATAGTGTCGCAGCGATCTCCCAGTTGCAATAGAGTCAAAGATTTGTGTAACTACTTCGAACATGATCTCACCATGTACAGACCCACACCCCCCATTCCCTTTTGCAACAGCCATAGAACTATAGAACCTGGATGGCTAAATAATTTGCCATATCCTTAATATAATTTATATCTTTGACATCCAATAGTGAATATAGACTCCTGTAATTTGTATATATAGATTCAACGCAGTTTCTGAAAGTGGTGGTTCTGGTGCCATTTTTTGAAATTTGCGGTACAAAATAGCAGGATTCGTATCTTATTTGAATCCGGAAAATGTTTGGCTTCCCAATACTTAAACTAAATTATTTAGCTATAGTATTGATAATTCGTGCGGTTGACTGGTCAATAGAAATTATTTCCAAGTTAATTTCAGGTCTGTCGTCTTTTGATGCATATTTAAAGGGCTTGGCTAAAGAACAACTGAATATTCTCTCTGACAACGCTTCCAGGTCACTTTCCTTAATTCGTATCTTGAGGAGAACTTAAGTTTTGAGAGGATTTACTTAGCCATTGGAGAGAACTGTTTTGATCATTTTCAAATAAAAAATCCAGCAGGATTGCGAAGGAAAAACCAACGTAGCCCCGAAAAGGTAATTTGGAATTATTATTATTTGGAAATTATATATATTATTACAAATACCCATTTTTGTGTTAGATAAAGGAGGGAGTATCAGCGCTGCTATGGAGCCAATATTGACTAACCCCTTGTTTTAAAATTTTAATTGTCAAAGTGGTAATATTGCTACTACAAATTTGTTTCGTCGTCGAACCAGCTAAGACTGGTCATCCTACATTGACAAATTCTTCTATATCCTAGCCTGCTTACACCCTTCTGCTTTGAGCACCACTAATATAAACTGAAATAATTTCATACAGTTTATTTTATTTCTCTTAGAATGATTAGTATTTGTCTTATCGGCTTGTGAGTTATTAAGTAGAATTCTTCTAGGTAGCCTAGGGAGTTTTTTTCGATTGTAAAAACACGTCCAAGCTACCCCTTACAATACTTATATGAAGTGGGCGTGTATTGGCTTAAAGATTTGAGTTTAGAGATCCATTGAAAATGTTGATTCTTGAAATCATTTAAAAACTATTTATTTGATATATATTTAAGATAATCTCATCCTCTTTCTTTGGTGCCCCTACGTTTCTCCTATCTATAACAACACTCAAATGCCTAAAGTGTTGACCTTAATTCTTTATTTACTAAATGGTTAACTTGTTTTCCATGGATCAGAGGATCATTGTGTTTTGATTAATGAGTCAAAAGTAAACTTTTATATCGTAATATTTTCTGTTCATTCAAAGTTTGGACTCTTGATGCAAAGGGTTGGATTATCAAGGAAAAGCACAAATTCTCCCATTCCTGATTACTTTAGTGATTTTTGTGCAAGTGTTCTTTGGAACTAATATAATAAATAAAGTGTTTTGTATTGGTATACAAAACCCAAACATTGAATATGAAATTAGAATAAAAAAACAAACAAAATTGTTCCTGGCTCAAAAGTAAGTTTTTAGACATCACCATTTGAAGTTACGAGGCTAAGTGGAAAACAATGGTAAATACAGTGTCTAGAACACAAAAAAAATAGCGTGGAAATCCTATGACCTTTAGGCACGACTAATCTATCTATTACGAGCAAACGTCGTATTTGTAACCTTTTTAGAACCATCTTTTAGTATTTGGCACTTTAACTTTATGTTTTGATTGGTAAAACTTTCTAGTCAATTGAATTATTTACTGAGTATGACCGAATATTTAGTTTTCACCCAATTCTTCATTGTACTTTGTTTATTTGGCCATATTTCCAATGTTTTGTTTTCTGTTACAGAGAAAAAACTTGAATTTTCGGTAGGATAACTAAAAAGTCAGCATTATAGTCTTGCAGTGCAGTTAGATTTTTGAATCGAAAATCCAAACAACAGACCAACTGAGACAAGGAATACAAATCGAAATATGGGTTGGGAGTGCCAATAAAACACTAAATTTGTTACAAAATTTGTTACATAGAAGTGAAAAGTTTATATTATTTAATACGGGTGTATATAAAGGGAGAGAAAGGGGGAGGGAGTTAATTTTCTTTTCCAATGCTCACTTTTTGAATTTCAAGAAATATTGTTCAATCACACCTGCATAGAGTTATCCCTTGTAAGATCGGTCTGAAAGATTCTTATCTAGAAAACTGGGTATTTAAACCTGAAAATATAAAAAAATCCTCTGTCCACCTTCCTCTGTTGTGCTATAGATTTAGAGGGGTCGAGGACTTAGGGTAAGAAACTGTGCTACTTATACATGACGTAAGGTTGGCAAAAAAGAAGTAAAAAAAAACATTCGGCGACTCAAAATATTGCTCTTGTAAAGTGCTCTTGTAAAGTGCTCTTGTGCTAAATAAAATTGTGGGCACGAATATCAGTCGGAAATGATTATACAGATCGTGTTAAGACTCAACAGGTAGAGGGAGGAGGGGAACCTCTCTGTCACATAATATTTTTTGGCTGAAAATTCATCTTTCATAATAAACTACTTCCACCAGCTAAAAATATTTAGCAGTTTGATTTTAAATCATGGGGACCACCGTGGCTTCCTTATTTGATTCGGTTTCAAGTCTAGTAAATTTTTGCAAAGAACTGAAATTGTCCTTTTTTCTTTTCGCTATGTGTGAATATCTTTGTCTTAAGTATCTGACCTAGCAAGTTGAAGCTCATGGGTAGAATTTCAGTCGTGTTGATAGCATCATCTCGTTGTTTAATTAATCAAAAAACTTTTTGATCAAAGTTGGTTTTTCAAAACAAGTAAAGATCTCGATTAAACCAAAAAGAAGCAAAAGTAGAATTTAATAATCTACCAAACACAAAACTGCCACAAATCAGCATCAATAAATAAATGAAACCAAAAACGAACAAAAATTACAATAAATATTCTAGTCAAACTAGAAATGAGTAGAAATTACATGAGTTGGGCTCAGAACCCCCTAAATTTGTACTTTACTGATTTTTTAAAAATGTATTTCACTTTTGTAACTTTAATATATCAAAAATTAATTAAGATTCTAAGGAATAAATATCAGCATATGTATGCTAAACTGAAAATACACAATCAGATTTATTCATTCGTAACTTAGAGGTCTTGCCCTGAGGCCTCAAGTGGGGGGTTAACATCCACAACGCACAATTACTGAAACTTTCAACAATGCTGAAAAAATCGATTTCTGAATATTTTGTGTGGATGTTTGTTTGGGGAAATAATGGGTGTGGGGGAGATTGAATGCTTTTAAACCACTTTGACTGTTAAAAAGGACATTGTAACTTCAAATTTCAAATCAAATGAGCCCCATTTGAAGTTTATAGCACCCCACATTCCATTAAAACCTTATATGACCCCAGAGTATAACTGACAGTCCTTGCTCTAGGGCTCTAGGGGATTTTATCGACCCTTTATGCATTGTTATACGTTCTCTGGACTATTTTGAACAAAATGCCCATCTCACAATTTTAATCAGATACTTTTGGTGAAAAGAGGAGCAGTTTGGAGGGGTGGGTTAGTTGACATTCATCACTTTTGCCTCTTAAAAGGGAAAAAACTTCCAATTATCCACCAAATGAGCCATCTTTAAAGTTTATACAACCACCTCTTCCATAAAAACCATAAATGTACCCGTGGCGTAATTTACAACCCTTGCCTCAGGCTCTGATGGTTTCTGGTGGTTATATCAACCCCAAAGGAATTGTTGTATGATCTTTGAGCTATTTTTTATATAGCTCATAAATGCTATCTTGAAGTGTCTAATGAATACATTTCGGGAAAATACGACCTGTGGGGGGAGGGGATTGCTGCCTTCTGATCACTTTGACTCTTATAACTGGCACTAGACCTTCCTAGTACCAATCCAATAAATCCTCTCCCGAAGTATATACTACCACCCTTTCTATAAAATCTTATTGCACCCAGGTTATAACTTACAACCCTTGACTTGAGAGCTTTGGGGGGGATGCCATCCTCAAAGACTTGGTTGCCAGACCCTTCAACTACGCTAAGCGAAATTGCTATCTCAATATTTTGATTGAATGTGCTTGGGGAAATGATGCACGTGTAGGAGGGAAACAGTTGTTCTCAGACCACTTTTGACTCTTAATAAGGGCACTCTAATTTCAAATTTAAAATCAAATAAGCCCCATCTGAAGTTTATACAAACACCCATACCATAAAAGCCTTATAGGCCCCCACGGCGTATTATAATAGCTATCTTAAAGTGTCTATTGAATGCATTTCGGGAAAACACGACATGTGGGGGGAAGGGGTTAGCTGCCTTCTGATCACTTTGACTCTTATAACTGGCACTAGAACTTCTTATTACCAATCCAATGAATCCTCTCCCGAAGTATATACTACCACCCTTTTTGTAAAAATCTTAATGCCCCTAGGTTATAACTTACAACCCTTGACCTGAGAGCTGCGGGGGGATGTCAACCCCAAAGACTTCGTTTCCAGACCCTTCAACTACACTAAGCAAAATTGTTTTCTCAATATTTTGATTAAATGTGTTTGGGGAAATGATGCACGGGGAGGAGGGGTACAGTTGCTCTCAGATCACTTTTGACTCTTAATAAGGGCACTATAAGTTCCAATTTAAAATGAAATAAGCTCCATCCGAATTTTATACAAACACTCATTCCATGAAAACCTTATAGGCCCCCAGGGAGTAATTTACAACCTTTGCCCCAGTGTCCTGGGTGGTTGTGTCAACCCTGGAGGCATTGTTGTATGTTCTTTAGACTATTTTGAACAAAACTGATATCTCACAATTTCAATCAGCTGTGTTTGGTAAAAAGAATAAGTTGCCGTCCACCACTTTTGACTCTTAAAAGGGAACTAGAACTCTTTACAAGAGCACCATAACTTCAAATTTCAATATAAATGGATTGGAAAACTACATTGTCCCAATGACAAACACCATTTTGTATTCCAAACTTAAAATCGAGCCGTTGCGACTCAAAAGAGAGGTCTTGTAAAGTTCTCTTGTGCTAAATAAAATTGTGGGCACAAAAATCAGTCGGAGATGACTATACAGATCGTGCTAATCCAGTTTACCACCCACTACCGTTAAGACCACAGGTAGAGGGGGAGGGGAACCTTTCTGTCTCATAATATTTTGTGGCTAAAACATTTATCTTCCAAAATCAAACTACTTTCACTTGCTAAATCTATTTAACTGTACGATCTTAAATCATGGGGACGACCGTGGCTTCCTAATTTGATTCAGTTTCAAGCCTAGTAAATTTTTGCAAAGCGTAGAAATTGTCCTTTTTTTCTTTTCTCTATGTGTGATTATCTGTGTCTTAAGTATCTGACCTAGCAAGTTGAAGCTCATGGGTTGAATTTTAGTTGTGTTGACAGCATCATCTCATTGTTTAATTACATAAAAAAAAACTAGTTTTTTTAACTTAAAGTAAGGAGCGACATTAAAACTTAAAACGAACAGAAATTACTCCTTATATGAAATGGGTTGTCCCCTCCGCAATCCTTTGCTCTTTACGCTAAAGCTTTTAATTGTTTTAAAAAGCAGAATTGTGGCCAAGAGTCGAATTTTAGCGTAAAGAGCGGAGGATTGCGGAGGGGACAACCTATTTCATATAAGGAGTAATTTCTGTTCGTTTTAAGTTTTAATGTCGCTTCTTACTTTCAGTTAAAAAAAAACTAGTTTTTTTTATGTAATTTCTGAACGTTTTTGAATTAATGCATGTTTGATTTTGGCTCTCCACACATAAATTATTAAAATGAAATTTGCATATCAATTCCTTCTTTGGCTAAATGGCTTTCTCTTAGTTTTGATCAGACGATTTTGGGAAATAAGGGGTGGGGAAGGAGGACTATTTGCCCTGCAATTTTCGGGTACATAAAAAGGCAACTATAGATTTTAATTTTTAACCAATTTTCTTATTAGTAAAAAATACACGTAACCTAAGAAGTAACTTACGTAACAAACTTTTATATTCTTTAATTTTTATTATGTATATGAGGGGGTTTGTACCCTCGTTAATACCTCGTTCTTTACACTAAATCGTAAGTTTTGTCCCAATTCTTTAAGAATGACCGCCGTAGAATAAATAGTTGAAATTACTAAAAATACTATAGCATAAAGGGCGAGGTATTTATCTCCTCCTAAATACCTCGCTCTTTATGCTAAAGTATTTTTAGAACCCCTCATATGCGTAATAATCTCTCTTCGTTTTAAGTTTCAATGCTACTTCTTACTTTCAATTGAAAAAACTTTTCCATGTTTATTTTTTCATTGTTTTTTTTTATAGTAATTTTAGAAAATCTTGCGCCCTTTTCATTGAATTTCTGTTCCCCCATGACATATTTCTCCAAGGAAAGATCCTCCCACATAGCCCCCTCCCCTCAACCCTACCCCTAAAACCAAAAAATCCCCCTGAAAACGTCTGTACACTTCCCAATAACCATTATTATATGTAAACACTGGTCGAAGTTTGTAACTTGCAGCCCCTCCCCCAGGGACTGTGGGGGAGTAAGTCATTCCCAAAGACATAGCTATTACTGTTTTTGACTATGCGGAACAAAATGGCTATCTCAAAATTTTGATCTGTTGACTTTGGAGAAAAAATGAGCGTGGGAGGGGGCCTAGGTGCCCTCCAATTTTTTCGGTCACTTAAAAAGGGCACTAGAACTTTTCATTTCCGCTAGAATGAGCCCTCTTGCGACATTCTAGGACCACTTGGTCGATACGATGACCCTTGGAAAAAAAAACAAAAAAAAACAAAAACAAATAAATACGTAAAAGTGATTTGTCTTCTGGCAAAAAATACGAAATTCCACATTTTTGTAGATAAGAGCTTGAAATTTTTGCTCTAGGGTTCTTTGATACGCCCAATGCGATGGTGTGATTTTCGTTAAGATCCTATGATCCTTTTAGGGGGTGTCTCTCCCTATTTTCCAAAATAAGGCAAATTTTCTCAGGCTCGCAGCTTTTGATGACAAAGACTAAATTTGATGAAAATTATATATTTAAAATCAGCACGAAATCTAATTCTTTTGATGTATATTTTAGCATCAAAATTTCGTTTTTAGAGTTTCGTTTACTATTGAGCCGAGTCGCTCCTTACTACAGTTCGTTACCACGAACTGTTTGGTTAATAAGAAAAAAACTTTTTCCTCACAAGAAAAAATCTACTACAAATCAGCATCTAATATACAAAATGGTGTTTGTCATAATGATATTTTTTTTTTAACTGGAAAGACACGTGGAACACTACATTTTTTGCATATTGGCTCATATTGGTCCGATTTTAGATTTGGGGTACAAAATGGCGTTTTGTCGTAAATGGAAAGGGGAGTGGAACACTATATTGTTTTTGCGTATTGGCTCTTACTGGCTTGATTTTAAATCTGGGGTGCCAAAGGAAGTTTATTGTAATGGTGTTATTTTGTTAGCTGGAAAAGGGAGAGGAACACTACATTTTCTGTACATTATGGCTTCTACTGGCCCGATTTTTAATTTGGAGTACAAAAAGGCTTTTGTCGTAATGGCATTTTTTTTTAGCCGGGAAGGGGAGTAGAACACTACATTTTCTGTGCGTTTTGGCTCTTACTGGCCCGATTTTAAATTGGAGGTACAAAATGGCTTTTGTCGTGATAGCATTCTTTTACCATCTGGAAAGGGGAGTGGAGCCCTACATTTTCTGTGCATATTGGCTCATATTGGCCTGCCTTTAAATTGGGGTTCAAAATGGCTTTTGTCGTGATGGTATTCTTTTGCCATCTGGAAAGGGGAGTGGAGCACTGCATTTTCTATGCATATTGGCCCATACTGGCCCGATTTTAAATTTGGAGTACAAAATGGCTTTTGTCGTAATGTTTCTTTTTTGTTTGCTATGGTATTGTCGCAATGGTATGCTTTTGTTAGCTGGTAACATTTATACATTTTTGAAAAGATCAAATTTTTGTTTCCTAATGACGTCACTCATCCCCACATCTATTACCCTATACAAATATCTGGAAGTGTTAATTAATTCTTGATTACTGTCCCTTTTTATTCTCTGCATTAGATCTGCGCTTAATTTTATACTTTTTGGGCCGATTAAACTTTTGTTTAAATATATCGTTGCTCATCCCCACTTGCCCTTTACAAATCTCTGGAAATGTGCATCAATCCATAATTACAGTCCGTTTTTATTCTTTGCATTAGCTCAGCACATAATTTTATAAATTTTTGAAATTATCAAATTTTTGCTTACATATGATGTTATTTTTACCCACTGAACCTGAACAAATCTCTGGATCTGTGCAATAATTCATTAAATACAAGAACAAGAAAATATCTGTATATTATATTTACAACTAGTTTACATCATTGTATCCCAAAATGGAACAATTAGATACCCTGTGCCGGGGCAGTGGATGTGTCTGAATCTTCGGGTTCTGAAGTTCGCCGGTTCAATCCCGCAGGGCGCAAGGAAATGGGTATTTGATTTGCGATTAATAATTTTTTTATCTAATTTCGTTTACTGGGCAGATTTTGTAATAGTAAGGATTACGCGTTTTACGCTTTACCTATTCACAGACAAGTTCTATGCAAGGTCATCTTAACTTCATCTTTACATCTTTACCAAAATTTCGTTTTTAGACTTTTGATTACTACTAGTATATGGTTACAATTTGATTAAATATTGATGACATATTATATTACGAATGATTACATTTTGATTACATATTAATTTCGTTTATTTTAAATATTTTAAATGAACAATAACTATTGAAGAAAGCAAACTCTATAAATCACCTTTTATAGAAGGGAAAATAAATTTATAAGAAGAAGGGAAAGATCCTTTCTAAGAGATGTGTATTGTATCAGATTAATGACGCTTCTTGACTACTAAGGTCCCTGCGTTAAGAGATGTGTATTATAACTATTGGGTTATTTATTTGAAATTTCGCGCCGGTAAAGTTTTTACGTCCACTGCAAGTGCCCCACCGTCCCCCCTAAAACTGCCTCTTTACCCCAGAAGACATCTGAAGATCATAGCGCTTTCGAAAAAAAGCTCACTTTGACACCTCCTCAGAGATTTCGCCCGGGAACAGCCGTACCCCCTGTGTCCTCTGCTAGCTACGCCATTGTTGTGTCATTGGATTTGTCGTGTCATTTAGAGAGTGTCCAGTTTTAGCCTTATATTGTTGTGTAGATTCTAGGTTATGACAGAGGAAAGCCCAAATCAGTCGGATATGATTATACAGACCGTGCTACTCCAGTTTAGCAACCACTACCGTTAAGACTCCACAGGCAGAGGGGAAGGGGAACCTTTCTGTCACATAACATTTTGTGGCTAAAAAATTTATATATCATAATCAATTTACTTCCACTTGCTAAATCTGTTCAGCTGTAAGATTTTAAATCATGGGGACGACCGTGGCTTCCTAATTTGATTCAGTTTCAAGCCTAATAAATTTTGCAAAGCCTAGAAAGTGTCCTTTTTTTCTTTTCGCTATGTGTGATTATCTGTGTCTTAAGTATCTGACCTAGCAAGGTGAAGCTCATGGGTTGAATTTTAGTTGTATTGACAGCATCATCTCATTGTTTAATTAATAAAAAAAAAACTTTTTCCTCACAAGAAAAAAACTACCAAAATCAGCATCTAATATACTAAATAACGTTTGTCGTAATGATATTTTTTTTTTTTTTTTAACTGGAAAAAGGAGCGGAACACTACATTTTTGTAAATTGGCTCATACTGGCCTGATTTTACATTTGGGGTAAAAAATGGCGTTTGTCGTAATGGTATTCTTTTGTTAGCTGGGAAAGGGAGTGGAACACTACATTTTTTCATATTGGCTCATACTGGCCCGATTTTAGATTTGGGGTACCAAATGGCGTTTGTCGTAATTGTATTCTTTTTTTAGCTGAAAAGGGGAGTGGAACACTATATTGTTTTTGCGTATTGGCTCTTAATGGCCTGATTTAAATCTGGGGTACAAAAGGGCGTTTATTGTAATTGTGTTAGCTGGAAAAGGGAGAGGAACACTGCATTTTCTGTACATTATGGCTTCTTCTGGCCCGATTTTTAATTTGGAGTACAAAAAGGCTTTTGTCGTAATGGCATTTTTTTTAGCCAGGAAGGGGAGTAGAACACTACATTTTCTGTGCATATTGGCTCATATTGGCCTGATTTTAAATTGGGGTTCAAAGTGGCTTTTGTCCTGATGGTATTCTTTTGCCATCCGGAAAGGGGAGTGGAGCACTACATTTTCTGTGCATATTGGCTCATATTGGCCTGATTTTACATTCTCATGATAATTACTTTTGTGTAATTAGTGGCCGTCCACCACTTTTGACTCTTAAAAGGGAACTAGAACTCTTTACAAGGGCCCCATAGCTTCAAATTTCAAAATAAATGGATTTGAAAACTACATTGTCCCAATGACAAACACCATTTTGTACTCTAAACTTAAAATCGAGCCGTTGCGACTCAAAAGAGTGGTCTTGAAAAGTTCTCTTGTGCTAAATAAAATTGTGGGCACAAAAATCAGTCGGAGATTTTTTCAAAATAAATGAGCCCCGTCTGAAGTTCATATGACCAGCCAATCCACAAAGACCTTATATCCCATCAGGGCATAACTTACAACCGCTACCCTAGAGCTCTGAGGGGTTGTGTTAATCCAAATAGAATTTTTGTATGTTCTTTAGACTATTTTAAGCAAAAGGGCTATCTCACAATTTTAAACAGATGTATTTTATTGAAAAGATGGGTATTGAGGGTGCGCTAATTGCCCCACTAACTTACAACCCCAGCCCCCTGACTCTGGGGTTTTGTTTAAATCCGTAAATGCATTGTTATTTGATCTTTGAACTTTTTTTTTAAAATAAAATGGCTATCTAACAATTTCAATGGGATACATTTTGAGAAAATTTGGGAGGGGGTGGCAGTCCTCTAATCACTTTGACCCTTAAAAAGGGACAAAAGTTCTGATTACGAATTTATTGAACCCCTTCCGAAGTTTATACGACCACCCTTTCTATAAAAACCATGTATGCACCTAGGGCATAACTTAAAAGTCTTGCCTTGAGGGTTGTGGGGAGGTTGTTATCCTCAAAGACACGATTTTTGTACTTTTCTACAACGCCGAACCAAATGGCTATCTCATTATTTTGTTTGGATGTGCTTGAATTAATGATGGGCGTGGGGGGCTTATTGCCCTCAAATTACTTTCGATTATTAAAACGGTACTAGCACTCTCAATTTCTAAATAAATGACCTCTTTGAACAAAAAAAAATAATTAATACATTGTGCCAACATCGTTTCAAACAGTTCGTGGTAATCAAACAGTTCGTGATAACGAACTGTAGTAATAGTCAGAGCGCCAGATTCTGTGTCTCGCTTATTTCGATTAGTACCCATGCCAGAAGGTACAAAAAGGTTAAGAATGGATCCCATGGTAGTCGACCATGCTGAAAACGAATATCGTAGGGCGCATTTTTGCCACTGGGGTGTTTCTGGGATATTAGCCAAAAACACACTATTTAGTCTATAATGGGGTTCGACGATTCTAATTTTTTTTTTTTACAGACAAGATTGGTCAAATCCAGCGTACTCTTACATCAATAGAAAGAAGAGACTTCGGGCTACACGGATATGATTTTTGTTTGCAAAAAATAAAAAAAATAGTAAACTTTTTACTGCAGTTTAAAAAAAAATCAAATTTTTGTCAACAAATTTCTAACAGAAAAGCTAAAAACTGGAAATTTTTTCAAGGATCCAGAAGGGATGCTTTCAGTCGACGCGTTTAGAAAAACTTACGACCTATCAAAATCCCTGGTCATTGAAATGTACAGTATACAGGCCGGATCTGTGAAGCAGAATTCTTTCATGTGGTAAATAGCTCAGTTGTATCAGTGGCAAATCAAGTCCCAAAAAGGTAATTGCAGACGCCTTAGTATACCAGAAAACACATTCGTCCATTCTAAAAAAAACACACTTTTATTGGGTCAACATTTTTTTTACCTCTTTTTATTTTTAAGTGAAAATAAAAAATTTTAAACAGTTAGGAAGTTTGCAGTATTCCTACCGTTCGAAGAACAAAAACATTATGCCCCTGTTCACGATACGGCTAGTGATCATTTCAGTGACACTACAAAAAAAATCGCAGACTTTTTAAAAATAGAAATGGTTTAAATTTATTTAGCTTAAATTGTACAGAATTAAATGAAACTTCTTTTTGAATATGAAACCAAATATTTTAACCTTGAAGAAATTTCGAGTTTTTAGCCTTTCTTTGAGATATTTGTCGAATTATACAGCACTTATTTCGAAACTGCAGTAAATAGAGAAAAAAGTAGTTTTATTTTTCAATTTAAATATCATATACTTATAAATCTAGATCTCTTCTTTCGATTGATATAGCATTACGCCAGAATCCTCAACCCAATAACTCGCAAAAAAAATCTTGAATCGTCACACTTAGTTACAGGCGAAATTTGGCTTTTTTGGCCTATATCTCAGAAATACCCCAACGGCCAACATGTGCCCTACGATATTCGTTTTCAGCATGGTTGACTACCCTAAGATCCGTTCTCAGAATTTTTGTACCTTCCGGGAATTTTGATACCAATAACTAGACCAAAAGAATAGCATTTTAATGCTAATTTTAAATGTATAAATATCGTCAAGTTTAGTCTTACCCATCAAAAGTTATGAGCCTGAGGAAATTTGTGTTATTTTAGAAAATAGGACGAAACACCCCCTAAAAATTATAGAATCTTGACGAAAATCACACCATCAAATTCAGCGTATCAGAGAACACTACTGTAAACGTTTCAAGCTCTTATCTACAAAAATGTGGAATATTGTTGATAGAGCACTTTAAGCCAACTTTTAAACAACATCAGCTCTTTCAAAGAGAATTTTAACCTGTAATTTGGAATATTTCTTATGCTCCGATAATGCATTCGTAAGATGTTTCTCTGTTTAACATATTTGAAATAACATTTCGTCAAAGGCATTCACCATCTCTATCTATCTATCTCAGTCAAATTCATAATTATGAGCCTTATTTTTCTTGATCTTTTTGACTATCTCTACAGCAGAATCTCATGGCAACTCTATATGGTAAAGCTGTACTATTCTATAGTAAACCTGTTGAAATTTCTGAATCAACAATTAAGTCAAAAATCATCTCCAAGTCCTCCTTCAATTTTTGATTGCCAAACATATAGTGTCGCAGCGATCTCCCAGTTGCAAATAGAGTCATGGATTTGTATAACTACTTCGAGCCTGATCTTACCATGTACAGACCCACAAATCCAATTCCCTTTTGCAACAGCCATAGATTTTCACTTACACTTTAATCAAAAGAAAATCCTGCTTATACTTTAAGAAGTTCTCTGTTCACTGAATCGACATTAAACTTATCAGCATACCCTGAGAAAAGAGATAGCATTGATAGCAACAATATTTGTAATTTTTCTGTTATAGTTGTATCTTCATAATAACCTGGATGGCTAAATAATTTGCCATATCCTTAATATAAGTTATATCTTTGCCATCCACTAGTGAATATAGATTCCTGCAATTTGTATATATAGATTCAACGCAGTTTCTGAAAGTGGTGGTTCTGGTGCCATTTCTTGAGATTTTCGGTACATAAATAGCAGGATTCGTATCTTATGTGAATCCGGAAAATGTTCACTTCCCAATACTTAAACTAAATTATTTAGCTATAGCATTGATAATTCATGCGGTTGACTGGTCAATAGAACGTATTTCCAAGTTAATTTCAGGTTTGTCGTCTTTTGATGCATATTTAAAGGGCTTAGCTAAAGAACAACTGAATATTCTCTCTGACAACGCTTCCAGGTCACTTTCCTTAATTCGTATCTTGAGAAGAACTTACCTTTTTTGAGGATTTACTTAGCCATTGGAGAGAACTGTTTTGATCATTTTTAAACTGACATCCAGCAGGATTGCGAAGGAAAGACCAATGTAACCCCGAAAAGGTATTTTGGGATTATTATAATTTGGAAATTATGTATATTACTACAAATACCCATTTTTGTGTTAGATAAAGGAGGGAGTATTAGCACTGCTATGGAGCCAATATTGACTAACCCCTTGTTTTAAAATTTTAATTGTCAAAGTGGTAGTATTGCTACTACAAATTTATTTCGTCGTCAAACAACCTAAGACTGGTCATCCTACACTGACAAAGTCTCCTTTATCCTAGCCTGCTCACAGCCTTCTACTTTGAGTATCACCAATATAAACTGTAATAATTTTATACAATTTATTTTATTTCTCTTAGAGTGATTAGCATTTGTCTTATCGGCTTGTGAGTTATTAAGTAGAATTATTCTAGGTAGCCTAAGGAGTTTTTTTCCATTGTAAAAACATGTCCAAGCTACCCCTCACAATACTTATATGAAGTGGGCGTATATTGGCTCAAAGAGTTGAGTTTAGAGATATATTGAAAATGTTGATTCTTGAAATCAATTAAAAACTATTTATTTGATATATATTTAAGATAATCTCATCCTCTTTCTTTGGTGCCCCTGCGTTTGTCATATCTGTAACAACGCTCAAAGGCCTAAAGTGTTGACCTTAATTCTTTATTTACGAAATGGTTAACTTGTTTTCCATGGATCAGAGGATCATTGTGTTTTGATTAAGGAGTTAAAAGTAAACTTTTATATCGTAATATTTTCTGTTCATTCAAAGTTTGGACTCTTGATGCAAAGGGTTGGATTTCCAAGGAAAAGCACAAATTCTCCCAATCCTGATTACTTTAGTGATTTTTGTGCAAGTGTTCTTTGGAACATAAAGTGTTTTGTATTGATATACAAAACCCAAACATTGAACATGAAATTAGAATATAAAAACAAACAAAAATTGTTCCTGGCTCAAAAGTAAGTTTTAAGACATCACCATCTGAAGTTACGAGGCTAAGTGGAAAACAATGGTAAATACAGTGTCTAGAACACGAAAAATATAGCGTGGAATTCCTATGACCGTTAGGCGCGACTAATCTATCTATTACGAGCAAACGTCGTATTTGTAACTTTTTTCGAACCATCTTTTAGTATTTGGCTTTTTAACTTCATTTTTTGATTGGTAAATTTTTCTGGTCAGTTGAATTATTTACTGAGCATGACCGAATATTTGTTTTCACTCAGTTCTTCATTGTACTTTGTTTATTTGGCCATATTTCCAATATTTCGTTTTCGGTTATAGAGAAAAAACTTGGATTTTCGGAAGGATAACTAAAAAGTCAGCATTATAATCTTGCAGTGCAGTTCGATTTTTGAATCAAAAATCCAAACAACAGACCAACTGAGACAAGGAATACAAATCGAGATATGGGTTGGGAGTGCCAATAAAACACTAAATTTGTTACAAAATTAGTTACAAAGAAGTAAAAAGTTTATATTATTTAATACGGGTGTATATAAAAGTGAGTAGAAATTACATGAGTTGGGCTCAAAACCCCCTAAGCCTTCCATAATTTGTACTTTACTGATTTTTTTCAATGTATTTCACTTTTGTAATTTTAATATGTCAAAAATTAATTAAGATTCTAAGAAATAAATATCAGCATATATATACTAAACTGACAATAAACAATCAGTTTTATTCATTCTTAACTTACATTACTTTTATTTTGAATAGGATATTTATTGTAATTTTTGTTCGTTTTTGGTTTAATTTATTTATTGATGCTGATTGGTGGCAGTTTTGTGTTTGGTAGATTATTTGATTCTACTTTTGTTTCTTTTTGGTTTAATCGAGTTCTTTACTTTTTTTTGAAAAACTAACTTTGATCAAATTTTTTTTTTAATTAATTAAACAACGAGATGATGCTGTCAACACAACTGAAATTCTACCCATGAGCTTCAACTTGCTGGGTCAGATACTTAAGACAAAGATATTCACACATAGCGAAAAGAAAAAAGGACAATTTCAGTTCTTTGCAAAAGTTTACTAGACTTGAAACTAAATCAAATTAGGTTAAAATGTGTAAAAATGGAAGCAGGTGATTATGAAAGATGAATTTTTCAGCCACAAAATATTATGCGACAGATTGTTTCCCTCCTCCCTCTACCTGTTGAGTCTTAACGGTAGTGGGTGGTAAACTGGAGTAGCACGATCTGTATGATCATTTCCGACTGATTTTTGTGCCCACAATTTTATTTAGCACAAGAGCACTATACAAGAGCAATATTTTGAGTCGTCGGATGCTTCTTTTGACTTCTTTTTTGCCAACTTTACGTCATGTATAAGTAGCACAGGTTCTTACCCTAAGTCCTCGGCCCCTCTAAATCTATAGCACAACAGAGGAAGGTGGACAGAGAATTTTTCTATATTTTCAGGCTTAAATGCCCAGTTTTCTAGATAAGAATCTTTCAGAAAGATCTTACAAGGGATAACTCTATGCAGGATAACTCTTGAAATTCTAAAAATGAGCATTGGAAAAGGAAATTAACCCCTTCCCCCTTTCTCTCCCTTTATATACACCCGTATTAAATAATATAAACTTTTCAATTCTTTGTAACTAATCTTGTAACAAATTTAGTATTTTATTGGCACTCCCATTCCATATCTCGATTTGTATTCCTTGTCTCAGTTGGTCTGTTGTTTGGATTTTTGATTCAAAAATCGAACTGCACGGCAAGATTACAATGCTGACTTTTTAGTTATCCTTCCGAAAATCCAAGTTTTTTCTCTATAACCGAAAACGAAATATTGGAAATATGGCCAAATAAACAAAGTACAATGAAGAACTGAGTGAAAACAAATATTCGGTCATACTCAGTAAATAATTCAACTGACTAGAAAGTTTTACCAATCAAAACATGAAGTTAAAAAGCCAAATACTAGAAGATGGTTCGAAAAAAGTTACAAATACGACGTTTGCTCGTAATAGATAGATTAGTCGCACCTAACGGTCATAGGAATTCCACGCTATATTTTTCGTGTTCTAGACACTGTATTTACCATTGTTTTCCACTTAGCCTCGTAACTTCAGATGGTGATGTCTTAAAACTTACTTTTGAGCCAGGAACAATTTTTGTTTGTTTTTTTATTCTAATTTCAAGTTCAATGTTTGGGTTTTGTATACCAATACAAAACACTTTATTTATTATATTAGTTCCAAAGAACACTTGCACAAAAATCACTAAAGTAATCAAGATTGGGAGAATTTGTGCTTTTCCTTGGAAATCCAACCCTTTGCATCAAGAGTCCAAACTTTGAATGAACAGAAAATTTTACGATATAAAAGTTTACTTTTAACTCCTTAATCAAAACACAATGATCCTCTGATCCATGGAAAACAATTTAACCATTTCGTAAATAAAGAATTAATGTCAACACTTTAGGCATTTGAGCGTTGTTACAGATAGGACAAACGCAGGGGCACCAAAGAAAGAGGATGAGATTATCTTAAATATATATCAAATAAATAGTTTTTAATTGATTTCAAGAATCAACATTTTCAATATATCTCTAAACTCAACTCTTTGAGCCAATATACGCCCACTTCATATAAGTATTGTGAAGGGTAGCTTGGACATGTTTTTACAATGGAAAAAAACTCCCTAGGCTACCTAGAATAATTCTACTTAATAACTCACAAGCCGATAAGACAAATGCTAATCACTCTAAGAGAAACAAAATAAATTGTATAAAATTATTACAGTTTATATTAGTGATACTCAAAGTAGAAGGCTGTGAGCAGGCTAGGATAAAGGAGACTTTGTCAGTGAAGGATGACCAGTCTTAGGTTGTTTGACGACGAAACAAATTTGTAGTAGCAATACTACCCCTTTGACAATTAAAATTTTAAAACAAGGGGTTAGTCAATATTGGCTCCATAGCAGTGCTAATACTCCCTCCTATATCTAACACAAAAATGGGTATTTGTAGTAATATACATAATTTGCAAATTATAATAATCCCAAAATACCTTTTCGGGGTTACATTGGTCTTTCCTTCGCAATACTGCTGGATGTCAGTTTAAAAATGATCAAAACAGTTCTCTCCAATAGCTAAGTAAATCCTCTCAAAAGGTAAGTTCTTCTCAAGATACGAATTAAGGAAAGTGACCTGGAAGCGTTGTCAGAGAGAATATTCAGTTGTTCTTTAGCTAAGCCCTTTAAATATGCATCAAAAGACGACAAACCTGAAATTAACTTGGAAATACGTTCTATTGACCAGTCAACCGCATGAATTATCAATGCTATAGCTAAATAATTTAGTTTAAGTATTGGGAAGTGAACATTTTCCGGATTCACATAAGGTACGAATCCTGCTATTTATGTATCGAAAATCTCAAGAAATGGCACCAGAACCACCACTTTCAGAAACTGCGTTGAATCTATATATACAAATTGCAGGAATCTAAATTCACTAGTGGATGGCAAAGATATAACTTATATTAAGGATATGGCAAATTATTTAGCCATCCAGGTTATTATGAAGACACAACTATAACAGAAAAATTACAAATATTGTTGCTATCAATGCTATCTCTTTTCTCAGGGTATGCTGATAAGTTTAATGTCGATTCAGTGAACAGAGAACTTCTTAAAGTATAAGCAGGATTTTCTTTTGATTAAAGTGTAAGTGAAAATCTATGGCTGTTGCAAAAGGGAATTGGGGTTGTGGGTCTGTATATGGTAAGATCAGGTTCCAAGTAGTTATACAAATCCATGACTCTATTGCAACTGGGAGATCGCTGCGACACTATATGTTTGGCAATCAAAGATTGAAGGATGACTTGGAGATGATTTTTGACTTAATTGTTGATTCAGAAATTTCAACAGGTTTACTATAGAATAGTACAGCTTTACCATATAGAGTTGCCATGAGATTCTGCTGTAGAGATAGTCAAAAAGATCAAGAAAAATAAGGCTCATAATTATGAATTTGACTGAGGTAGATAGATAGAGATGGTGAATGCCTTTGACGAAATGTTATTTCAAATATGTTAAACAGAGAAACATCTGACGAATGCATTATCGGAGCATAAGAAATATTCCAAATTACAGGTTAAAATTCTCTTTGAAAGAGCTGATGTTGTTTAAAAGTTGGCTTAAAGTGCTCTATCAACAATATTCCACATTTTTGTAGATAAGAGCTTGAAACATTTACAGTAGTGTTCTCTGATACGCTGAATTTGATGGTGTGATTTTCGTCAAGATTCTATAACTTTTAGGGGGTGTTTCCTCCTATTTTCTAAAATAACACAAATTTCCTCAGGCTCATAACTTTTGATGGGTAAGACTAAACTTGACGATATTTATACATTTAAAATTAGCATTAAAATGCTATTCTATTGGTCTAGTTATTGGTATCAAAATTCCATGTTTTAGATTTTTGGTTACTAATGAGCCGGTTCGGTCCTTATAGTCAGAGCGCCAGATTCTGTATCGTGCACCCACCCATGCCGGAAGGTACAAAATTCTGAGGACGGATCTTAGGGTAGTCAACCATGCTGAAAAAGAATATCGTAGGGCACATGTTGGCCGTTGGGGTATTTCTGAGATATAGGCCAAAAAAGCCAAATTTCGCCTGTAACTAAGTGTGACGATTCAAGATTTTTTTTGCGAGTTATTGGGTTGAGGATTCTGGCGTAATGCTATATCAATCGAAAGAAGAGATCTAGATTTACAAGTATATGATATTTAAATTGAAAAATAAAACTACTTTTTTCTCTATTTACTGCAGTTTCGAAATAAGTGCTGTATAATTCAACAAATATCTCAAAGAAAGGCTAAAAACTCGAAATTTCTTCAAGGTTACAAAATTTTGTTTCATATTCAAAAAGAAGTTTCATTTAATTCCGTACAATTTAAGCTAAATAAATTTAAACCATTTCTATTTTTAAAAAGTCTGCGATTTTTTTTTCTAGTGTCACTGAAATGATCACTAGCCGTATCGTGAACAGGGGCATAATGTTTTTGTTCTTCGAAAGGTAGGAATACTGCAAACTTCCTAACTGTTTAAAAAATTTTATTTTCACTTAAAAATAAAAAGAGGTAAAAAAAATGTTGACCCAATAAAAGTGTGTTTTTTTTAGAATGGACGAATGTGTTTTCTGGTATACTAAGGCGTCTGCAATTACCTTTTTGGGACTTGATTTGCCACTGATACAACTGAGCTATTTACCACATGAAAGAATTCTGCTTCACAGATCCGGCCTGTTTACTGTACATTTCAATGACCAGGGATTTTGATAGGTCGTAAGTTTTTCTAAACGCGTCGACTGAAAGCTTCCCTTCTGGATCCTTGATCCGCTCTGTCACAGACACCATTTCTTAGGCAAACGTCGGAGATGCCACGGTGTTTAAGAAAAAAGCTTTCTCGAAGCCGAAGAAAACGTTCGTTGAGTCACATCCTGACAGACAGTGCACGAAAGGTAACATAATCTGCTTCTCTTTGGACAAGTGGACTCCATCTGCCAGCTCCTGTGATGGGATAATGTAAGTCGGAAACTTCAAGAAAAGTTTGCTCAGTCCTTCAGTTTGAAGCTCTTCAAAAAAATGAACACAGACTACTGCCACGTCTGTGTCCTTGGCATGCATAACGATGCTACAAGCGTAACGGCTAGCTTACTTGGCATGTGTTATAAGGTGCTGGTCAGCTTCTTCGTGGCTGGAGGACAAGCATTCCTCGTAGTCACAGTGTTCTGGTAAAGTTGGCCTGCACCCACGCTTGACCAGAGACACTTTGAATCTCTCCTTGAAACCACCTGAGAGGAAAAGGTTGAGTGCGTTCGGAAGCTGATCACCCATCTGCTCCTAGGTTTCATGCAAAATTTTTGAGGAGCCGACTCTTAGACGTTCAGCTTGCAAGTATGGAATCCCATTCTTCAATTGTGCTAAAAGCGGAAATCTGGAGGTTTTCCCCTTTCCCTCGTCGGAGTCTTCATGCTGAATTCAAGGAGATCGACTCTCCGGTGTCTGTGAGCCTCCCAAACAGTCCGTCGTACCGATCCGCGACAATGTGGACTTCAGGAATACCCACTGCAAGATCATTCAGCAACGATAGAAGCAATCTTTCTGCAAAGAATTTAACTGTTTCAAACCTGGCAGGCAAATGTGCCCTTATCTTGGAGATTGGGTCAATGTTGTGTACTGTGGCTGATGTTGTTTCTTTGGATTTCGAAGTCGCCCGCTAAGCTGCAAGTCTTCCTTTTTTTTTCTTGGCTAGTTAGACAGCACAGCTTTGTTCCCCGTCCTTATTTTCTAGCCAGAGGATGTCTTGCTTGATTGTTGTGGAAGAAGTTCAAAAATGGATGGAGGGAAAGGAAGAATCTCTTTTGTGAGAATCCCAACTGACCAGTAATGATTCTCTTCAAAGCTGTTGCTTCAGAGCTCAGGAGATCGGTTCTAGGGACACCCTTCACTTTTCTTTCTGAAGGAAAGGTTGAGGGTGCAACCTTTTCCACATCGTCTTTCCAGTTGCACAGAAAGTGCTCAACCAACTCTTTTCCTTTTGTGGCTACGCAAGTAATATCAGAAACCATCTTCTCATCGTCCACAACTTCTTACGTCAAAATATTCACTAAGTCGAAGTCCACTCTACTGAACGGATTGCCACATGTAGTGAAAATGTCTCGAACTCTATCTCGCGAATGTCTTCGTGATGTTTCAATGTCTCTGTGGATACGTTGACTACTTGCAGGAAGTCCATTTCTGATGGCAGCGGAAATCGGTAAGGTAAGAATCCAAGCTTCAGTCTGTCTCACATCCATTTGTTCTCCTATTATTCTGGCCGTCGTCTTTGCATCCTTGTTCACTGTACATTCAAGTATCTGATCAGACCAGGTGGCCGTGAAACTGGTGTGCGTCCTCTTCACTGCGAAGTATTCTTTCATGAACTTCCTGTCTCCATCAGGAATGGTTTGTGGTAAGCTTCGCATGTCTGATAGGTACTGTATGAGACATCTTGTATACTGAGGATGGTCAGCCGCCGCAAAGTATGGAAACATCCGAGCAGTTGCTGTCAAATGAGACTCCCAGTCACAGTCTCGTTCAGCATGAATGAATTGCACCGCTATTTCAAGTATTTCCAAGAACTGCCGCCAGAAAGCAAACATAGGTGACGCATTTCGCAGGGTGTCGAAGGCATTCATTATGGGAGCCAAAGTGATTAAGGTATCGTTTGCCTCCTGAAGTGCAGTTCACGGTGTTAGCACTGTTTGCCAATGAAGTCCTGAATAAGTCAATGGCACTAACCAGCTGGTCCAGGCGGGATAAGTCTTCTTGTGCTTCGGAGTAATACTTTTCCAAGGACTCCTAGTAGAGGGCTAGCAAGACCTATTACAGTATTCAGTAGGCATTGATAGCTTGGTAGTAGCCTTTCCCTTGAAATACCTTTTCGCAAGTACCAGGAAGCAGTAGTTTTGGCTGCACTACAATCTCTTTGAGTCCGGAGCTGTCCATTATCTTACCAACTGCCTTGAGACAGTTAAGCAGGAGATGAATGACATTGTCATTAGGTTAAACACAACAATGAAATCATCTCGGCTATATCTGACACCTAAATAACACTAATTAACTGGTGTTACTTTTACTTTGATAGTATTGCATCATCACTTCAGGGTCAATGACTTTCTATCTGTCCAGGAATGATTAATTCTACCTGCTATCACTTGACGAAAAAAAATATTCGCTAAAAAGTTGCAAACCCCCTAGATTCAATAATTTAAACTTTTTTTCTTAGCTCAATGTGTTTGGAATTAAACGGGCTTTCTTTTTTAATATAAAAATAAATACTTTGTCTTGAAAAAATTTCCAGTTTTTAGCTTTTCTGTTAGAAATTTGTTGACAAAAATTTGAATTTTTTTAAACTGCAGTAAAAAGTTTACTATTTTTTTATTTTTTGCAAACAAAAATCATATCCGTGTAGCCCGAAGTCTCTTCTTTCTATTGATGTAAGAGTACGCTGGATTTGACCAATCTTGTCTGTAAAAAAAAAATTAGAATCGTCGAACCCCATTATAGGCTAAATAGTGTGTTTTTGGCTAATATCCCAGAAACACCCCAGTGGCAAAAATGCGCCCTACGATATTCGTTTTCAGCATGGTCGACTACCATGGGATCCATTCTTAACCTTTTTTACCTTCCGGCATGGGTACTAATCGAAATAAGCGAGACACAGAATCTGGCGCTCTGACTATTACTACAGTTCGTTATCACGAACTGTTTGATTACCACGAACTGTTTGAAACGATGTTGGCACAATGTATTAATTATTTTTTTTTTTTTTGTTCAAAGAGGTCATTTATTTAGAAATTGAGAGTGCTAGTACCGTTTTAATAATCGAAAGTAATTTGAGGGCAATAAGCCCCCCAGGCCCATCATTAACTCAAGCACATCCAAACAAAATAATGAGATAGCCATTTGGTTCAGCGTTGTAGAAAAGTCCAAAAATCGTGTCTTTGAGGATAACAACCTCCCCACAACCCTCAAGGCAAGACTTTTAAGTTATGCCCTAGGTGCATACATGGTTTTTATAGAAAGGGTGGTCGTATAAACTTCGGAAGGGGTTCAATAAATTCGGAATCAGAACTTTTGTCCCTTTTTAAGGGTCAAAGTGATTAGAGGACTGCCACCCCCTCCCAAATTTTCTCAAAATGTATCCCATTGAAATTGTTAGATAGCCATTTTATTTTTTTTAAAAAAGTTCAAAGATCAAATAACAATGCATTTACGGATTGAAACAAAACCTCAGAGTCAGGGGGCTGGGGTTGTAAGTTAGTGGGGCAATTAGTGCACCCTCAATACCCATCTTTTCAATAAAATACATCTGTTTAAAATTGTGAGATAGCCCTTTTGCTTAAAATAGTCTAAAGAACATACAACAATTCTATCGGGATTAACACAACCCCTCAGAGCTCTAGGGTAGCGGTTTTAAGTTATGCCCTGATGGGATATAAGGTCTTTGTGTGGATTGGCTGGTCATATGAACTTCAGACGGGGCTCATTTATTTTGAAAAAATCTCCGACTGATTTTTGTGCCCACAATTTTATTTAGCACAAGAGAACTTTACAAGACCACTCTTTTGAGTTGCAACAGCTCGATTTTAAGTTTAGAGTACAAAATGGTGTTTGTCATTGGGACAATGTAGTTTTCAAATCCATTTATTTTGAAATTTGAAGCTACTGGGCCCTTGTAAAGAGTTCTAGTTCCCTTTTAAGAGTCAAAAGTGGTGGACGGCCACTAATTACACAAAAGTAATTATCATGAGTATGTAAAATCAGGCCAATATGAGCCAATATGCACAGAAAATGTAGTGTTCTACTCCCCTTCCTGGCTAAAAAAAAAATGTCATTACGACAAAAGCCTTTTTGTACTCCAAATTAAAAATCGGGTCAGAAGAAGCCATAATGTACAGAAAATGCAGTGTTCCTCTCCCTTTTCCAGCTAACAAAATAACACAATTACAATAAACGCCCTTTTGTACCCCAGATTTAAAATCAGGCCACTAAGAGCCAATACGCAAAAACAATATAGTGTTCCACTCCCCTTTTCAGCTAAAAAAAGAATACAATTACGACAAACGCCATTTGGTACCCCAAATCTAAAATCGGGCCAGTATGAGCCAATATGAAAAAATGTAGTGTTCCACTCCCTTTTCCAGCTAACAAAAGAATACCATTACGACAAACGCCATTTTTTACCCCAAATGTAAAATCGGGCCAGTATGAGCCAATTTACAAAAATGTAGTGTTCCGCTCCTTTTTCCAGCTAAAAAAAAAAAAAATATCATTACGACAAACGTCATTTAGTATATTAGATGCTGATTTTTGGTAGTTTTTTTTCTTGTGAGGAAAAAGTTTTTTTTTTATTAATTAAACAATGAGATGATGCTGTCTATACAACTAAAATTCAACCCATGAGCTTCACCTTGCTAGGTCAGATACTTAAGACACAGATAATCACACATAGCGAAAAGAAAAAAAGGACAATTTCTAGGCTTTTACAAAAAAATTTTGCCTCTTGCCCTGAGGCCTCAAGTGGGGGGGGGGGTTAACATTCCACCACGTACAATTGCTGAAACTTTCAACAATGCTGGAAAAATCGATTTCTGAAAATTTCGTGTGGATGTTTGTTTTGGGAAAAGATGGGTTGGGGGGGGGGTTGAATGGTTTTAAACCACTTTGACTCTTAAAAAAGACATTGTAACTTCAAATTTCAAATCAAATGAGCCCTATTTGAAGTTTTTAGCACCACACATTCCATTAAAACCTTATATGATCCCAGAGTATAACTGACTGTCCATGCTCTAGGGCTCTAGGGAATTGTATCAGCCTTTATGCATTTTTATACGTTCTCTGGACTATTTTGAACAAAATGCCCATCTCACAATTTTAATCGGATACTTTTGGTGAAAAGAGGAGCAGTTTGGAGGGGTGGGTTAGTTGACCTTCATCACTTTTGCCTCTTAAAAGGGCAAAAACTTCCAATTTTCCACTAAATGAGCCATCTTTAAAGTTTATACAGCCACCTCTCCCTAAAAACAATAATTGTACCCGGGGCGTAGTTTACAACCCTTGCCCCAGGCTCTGGTGGTTTATATCAACCCCAAAGAATTTGTTGTATGATCTTTGAGCTATTTTATTAAAATAGTTATCTTGAAGTGTCTAATGAATGAAATTCGGGAAAAGACGACATGTGGGGGGAGGGGATTGCTGCCTTCTGATCACTTTGACTCTTATATCTGGCAATAGAGCTTCTTATTACCAATCCAATGAATCCTCTCCCGAAGTATATACTACCACTCTTTCCATAAAAATCTTAATGCCAGGAGGTTATAACTTACAACCCTTGACCTTAGAGCTTTGGGAGGATGCCATCCCCAAAGACTTGGTTTCTAGACCCTTCCACTACGCTATGTGAAATTGCTATCTCAATATTTTGATTGAATGTGTTTGGGGGAAATGATGCACGTGTAGGAGGGGGACAGTAGTTCTCAGACCACTTTTGACTTTTAATAAGGGCACTATAAGTTCAAATTTAAAATCAAACAAGCCCCATCTGAAGTTTGTACAAACATCCATTCCATAAAAACCTTATAGGTAACCTTATAGGGCGTAATTTAAAACCTTTGCCCTAGGGTCCTGGGCGGTTGTGTCAACCCATGAGGCAGTGTTGTGTGTTCTTTAGACTATTTTGAACGAAATTGATATCTCACAATTTCAATCAGATGTGTTTGGTGAAAAGAGTGGCAGTTGCGAGGGGGGGAGGTTAGTTTCTCCCCATCACTTTTGACTCTTAAAATGGAGCTAGAACTCTTAATAAAGGCACTAAAACTTCCAGTTGTAAATTAAATGAGCCCTATCTGGAGTTTACATGACAACCCATTCCATAAAAACCTTATATTCCCCCGGGGCATAATTTACAACCGTTACCCCAGAGCTCTGAGGAGTTGTGTCAACCCTGATTGAATTGTTTTATGTTCTTCAGACTATTTTGAACAAAAGGGCTATCTCAAAATTTCAATCAGATGCATTTGGTGAAAACATGGGTAGTGAGGGGGTGCTAATTGCCCTACATCACTTATGATTCTTAAAAGGGAACCAGAGCATCCTATAAAGTTCATACAACCATCTCTTCCATAAAAACCTTAAATGTTCCTTGTTCATAACTTGCAACCCCTGCCCCTTGGCTCTGGGGTTTGTTTCAACCCGTAAAAGTACTATATGATCTTTGAACTTTTTTTTAAATAAAATGGCTATCTAAAATTTTCTATCGGATACATTTTGGGAAAATACGACGTTTTAGGGGGGGGGGGGTAGCTGCCCTCCGATCACTTTGACTCTTAGAAAGGGACAAGAAGTTCTGATTACCAATCCCCCTGTGAAGTTTATACGACCCAATTACATAATTATGGTTCTATTTTATTCTCTGCATCAGGTCTGAACATAATTTATACATTTTTGAAAATATCAAATTTTGCTTACATATGATGTTATTCCTACCCACTTAACCTGAAAAAATCTCTGGATTTCTGGAATCCCCAAGCCCCCCCCCCCCCAGCGTGCGTAAGTCGCTACGCATCGTATTAGTTACGCTCCATTGTAGTTTTGTCCCTGTGTCTCACCCGTGAATATTGATAGTTCTATTAAATTTTCTATACCACTCTATATTAATCAAGTATTCAATAATACAATCTATATTAACATGCTTTTTTTGTTTTTTTTAAATGATTGCTATTGAGCTGTTTTTTTCTATTTTTTTCTTTTTTCCTCTTTTATTTTTTTTCAGTTTTTTCAGTTTTTGTTTTTTTAGTTTTTCTTTTTTTAGTTTTTTCTTTTTTCTTTTTTTTATTTTTTTCCCTTTTTAGCTTTTCTTTTTTTTTCTTTTTTTTCTTTTTACCTTTTTTCTTTTTTTCATTTTTATTTATTTTTTAGTTTTCCTTTCTTTAGTTTTTTAGTTTTTACTTTTTTACTTTTTTTTCTTTTTTAGTTTTTTACTTTTTTAGATTTTATTTTCTTTTTTAGTTTTTATTTTCTTTTTTAGTTTTTTCTTTTTTAGTTTTTTCTTTTTTAGTTTCTTCTTTTTTTCTTATTTTTTTTTAGTTTTTCCTATTTTGGTTTTTTAGTTTTTTATTTATTTTTTTCCGTAACTTGTTTTTTCTTTTTTTTTTTTTTTTGTTAGTTTTTTAGCTTTGTTTAGTTTTTTTCTTCTTTTTTAGTTTCCTTTTTTCTTTATTTTTAGTTTTTCCTTTTTTATTTTTTATTTTTTTAGTTTTTTTCTTTTTTAGTTTTTTCTTTATATTTTTTCTTTTTTAGCTTTTTCTTGCGTCTTTTTATTTTCGTTTATTTTTTTATTTATTTTTATTTTTTATTTTTAATGTTTTAATTTTTTCTAGTTTTTTTATATGTTTTATTTTTTATGGTTTTTCCTTTCTTTTGGCTTTTTTCCTCTTTAGTTTGTTTGTTTTTTAGTTTTTTCTTTTTTAGTTTTTTCTTTTTTAGTTTTTCTTTTTTAGTTTCTTCTTTTTATTAATTTATTTTTTTTTAGTTTTTTCTTCCCTTTTTGGTTTTCATTTTTTTTTTATTTTTTAGCTTTTATCTTTTCTTTTTAGTTTTTTTCCCTTTTTTTAGTTTTCTTGTTCTTCCTTATTATTTAGTTTTTTTTTAGTTTTTTACTTTTGTTTAGTTTTTTTAGTTTTTTCTTCATTTTTTAGTTTCCCTTTTTATTTATATTTTAGTTTTTTTCTTTTTCTTTTTTTTGTTTTTTATTTTTTTTTTTTTTATTTTTTAGTTTTTTTCTTTTTTTAGTTTTTTGTTGTCTTTTTTATTTTCGTTTTTTTCTGTTTTTTTAATTTTAAAATTTTTATATTTTTATAGTTTTTTATATATTTTTTTATGAGCTTCAGATTTTGAAAACTGAAACCTTCACATTTCAAGAATTTCATAATTTTTCACAATTTCCAAGTCTTAAGAATTTTTATCTTTAGACAAAAATCGAGAAATTTTACTTCTTTCCTCAATTCTAACGTTCAAAGATTTTCCAATTTTCAGATTTTGACAACGATCCCTCACTTTTCAAGTAATTCAAATTCTTTCGCAGTCTGAAAGTTCTAAGTCTTCAATCTTCCGATTCCGACGTCTCGCTTTTCAAAGCTTTTCTCAGTTGAAAAGCTTCTCACTTTTTAAAGAATTCTGGTTTTTGAAATTTTCTTTGTTCTGACGTTTTAATTTTTTGAGTTTGAGAAGCTCGTTACATTTAAAGAAATTCAGGATTATTTTAGAAAATAGGGGTAAACATCCCCTAAAAGCTATAGAATCTTAACGAAAATCACACCATCAGATTCAGCGTATCAGAGAACACTACTGTAGAAGTTTCAGGTTCCTATCTACAAAAATGTGGAATATTGTTGATAGAGCACTTTAAACCAACTTTTAAACAACATCAGCTCTTTCAAAGAGAATTTTAACCTGAATTATGAACCTTACAAATGTTTCTAGATGTTTTTGACTATCTCTACAGCAGAATCTCATGACAACTTTATATTGTAAAGCTGTATATTCTAAAGCGGTATATAGCGGTATATAGAGGTACATTCTATAGTAAACCTGTGGAAATTTCCGAGTCAACAATTAAGTCAAAAATCATCTCCAAGTCGTCCTTCAATATTTGATTGCCAAACATATAGTTTCGCAGCGATCTCCCAGTTGCAATAGAGTCAAGGATTTGTATAACTACTTCGAACATGATCTCACCATGTACAGACCCACATCCCCAATTCCATTTTGCAACAGCCATAGATTTTCACTTAAACTTTAATCAAAAGAAAATCCTGCTTATGCTTTAAGAAGTTCTCAGTTCACTGAATCGACATTAAACTTATCAGCATACCCTGAGAAAAGAGATGGCATTGATAGCAACAATATTTGTTATTTTTCTGTTATAGTTGCTCTCGGAGTTGTGGCTTCATAATAACCTGGATGGCTAAATAATTTGCCATATCCTAAATATAAGTTATATCTTTGCCATCTAATAGTGAATATAGATTCCTGCAATATGTGAAAATAGATTCAACGGAGTTTCTGAAAGTGGTGGTTCTGGTGCCATTTTTTGAGATTTGCGGTACAAAATAGCAGGACCCCTCCAAGGAAAGATCCTCCCATATAGCCCCCTCCCCTGAACCCCACACCCAAACCAAAAAAATCCCCCTGATAACGTCGGTACACTTCCCATTAACCATTACTGTATGTAAACATTGGTCAAAGTTTGTAACTTGCAGCCCCTCCCCCAGGGACTGTGGAGGGGTAAGTCATCCCCAAAGACATACCCCAAGGAACAAAATGGCTATCTCAAAATTTTGATCCGCTGACTTTGGGAAAAAAATGAGCGTGGGAGGGGGCCTAGGTGCCCTCCAATTTTTTTGGTAACTTAAAAAGGGCACTAGAACTTTTCATTTCCTAAAGAGAGAGCCCTGTTGCGACACTGTAGGACCACTTGGTTCATACGATGACCCCTGGGGAAAAGAAAAGAAAAGAAAAAAAACAAATAAACACGCACCCGTGATTTGTCTTCTGGCAAAAAAATACGAAATTCCAAATTTTTTTAGATAGGAGCTTGAAATTTTTGCTATAGGGTTCTCTGATACGCCGAATGTGATGGTGTGATTTTCGTTAAGATTCTATGACTTCTAGGGTATATTGACCCCTATTTTCCAAAATAAGGCAAATTTTCTCAGGCTCGTAACTTTTGATGACAAAGACTAAATTAATTGAAACTTATATATTTAGAATAAGCGTGAAAATTCGATTCTTTTGATCTATTTTTTAGCATCAAAATTCCGTATTTTAGAGTTTTGTTTACTATTGAGCCGGGTCGCTCCTTACTACAGTTCGTTGCCACGAACTGTTTGATTGGCATCTATTCTGCACCTTTGTTGTTCTTTCTCTCTTTACTGTTTATATTTCGCATGAACAATGCCACTTTTGATTTATTTTTTCCTTAAGAATTTCATGGTTCCTATATTGTGTATCTTGACAAATAATGTGTTTTTAGCTTTGAGGAAAAGGGCCTTAGTTGTTTTATTTCTGATGAGAAAAATTTTCGCAACTTATTACGAAAACTGCAACAAAGCAGTTAGATTGTAAATAACAAATGACCACAAATGAAACTCGTTCTCTTGCCAAGAACGATTGACTTTGGACAGTTGTGGGGTGGAGCATTACTACTGCTTTTTCAGCTTGTTCTTTGTTTTGTTTTTCTAATGATCTGTGTTCTGTACTTTAAAGTGATAAGAGATACAAACTCGATTATTTTTTTTTTTGTATGAGAGTCTTGAAACTGAACGGATTTTTAAATGATATTTTTCAAAAATTTGCAATAGCTCTTTATAAGAAATTATTTTTTTCCATGCAGAAGAAAAATTATGTTTTCCTTCTGCATGGTGCCAAAACAACACTATCTTAACTGGGAAATCAAACTTTTTGAGAACAATTTTATATCGCTCTGCACTTCGAAAACAGGAGAACAAAACTCCATATCTCTTCTAAATTTCTTGAAAACAATTGTGGAAAAGTCGATTTCAAATGTCAAATTTGCAGTGTCGTCTTTTGAAATTTCTGATTTGGAGCCTATTTGTATTTTAATCGAATAGCACTTTGAAAATTACACAGGATGTTATGAACTTTCTTCCGTATAAATCTAATGCGTTCACTTAGAAATAATTTCCAAAGTTTTAATGACGCATCAATTTTGTTGTTATTCCTAGGGTAACTTTTTTTGTAAACAAGGTAGAATTTTTTTTCAATATGGTTCGACGATCCTCTAAGAACTGTTACTGACATTGATTTTGGAAAAATAAGTTCCTTCCTTGTCTTTTTTTATTTGTGAAGTTTTGATTTTGCTAATATCCCAAAATTTTTCCGAGGTAAAATGTCCTTGCTACGAAGTTAAACTTTTTGAAAATCAGATAACTTTGAACACTGATAAAACTTCTCTTTCGTGAATATTTCCTGTATCTCTTCGTTCAAAATAACCACTGGAAGCTAGAAGATCTTTTCTTGATTCACCAAGTTACTCTGCCTTCTAGATAATTTTCTTCAAGATTTAGTTACTTACATTGCTTTAGTTAATTTTAGCCAGCTTCACCTCGTTCAGGATACTTTCTTTAGTATAGAAGCTGATAACGTTCATTTCGTCTGAAGGTACTAAAAGGTACTAACCAATTTACCCAGTTTTTGCAAGGTTTCCTAGAACTACGGGCAGAATTGTTTCTATTCTCAGTTCGTATCATACCGGTTTAGAATTGTCGGATACAATTTTTTTTTTTAGGAAATCGTGTAGTTTGAATAAGTATCGGAATCGTATGAATAGAAGCCTTCGCTACTTCTTGAACTGAACAAAATCTCTTTTTTATTTCACTACTTTGAAAAACAAGAGCCAAGAGCTCATAAGGCACTTGTGACGATGCCGAAACCTAAAAGTAATATAGACACGCGAATTGTGCTTATTCTCGAACTCACCAAATCACTAAAAATCCCCTCGACTCCCCCAAAGAGATCGGATCTGGTCTGGTTATGTCAATTAGGTATCTAGAACTTGTGCTTATTCTTCCCGTACAGTTTCATCCCGGTCTCTCCACTCTAAGCGTTTTCCAAGATTTCTGGTTTTTAAGATTTTTGTTTCCCCCTCCACCCCCCAATGTCCCCAGATCCGAACCGAATTGAAAATGTAACATATGAGAAGAGATCTTTCTATATATCAAGACCCCTTGTTAGACTTTCTAATACTTTTGGACGATTTTTTAACCTATTTATTTTTTTTGTATATTGGCTCATAATGGCCAAATTTTAAATTTGCAGTACAATATGGCATTGGTCGTAATGGTATTCTTACTACTGTTAGCTGGAAAGGGGCGTGGAACATTGCATTGTTTTTTTATATTGGGTCATGCTGGCCCGATTTTAAATCTGGGGCACAAAATGGCGTTTGTCGTGTGGTATTCTTTTGTTAGCTGGAAAGGGTAGTAGAACACTACACTTTTTCGCATAATGGCTCATACTGGCCAAACACAAAATTATATCTTAAATGAATTTTATCTAAATGGTATTCTTTTGTTAGCTGGAAAGGGGAGTAGAAAACTACATTTTCTGTGGATTATGGCTCATACTGGCCGGATTTTAAATTTGGAGTACAAAATGGCTTTTTTCGTAATGGTATTCTTTTGTTAGCCGGAAAACAGAGTTGAACAGTACATTTTCTGTGCATATTTGCTCAGACTGGCCCGATTTTAAATTTGGGGTACAAAATGGCGTTTGTCGTAAGGATATTTTTTTTAACTGGAAAGAGGAGTTTTGCCTATTTTATAAAATAAGTTACATTTTATCGTTTGTCGTATTAATGTTTTTTATTTTAATGGAAAGAAGAGTTTTGCTTATTACAAAAAATAAGCATTTTTTTTGCTTAGTGGCTCCTACTGGCCCGATTTTACATTTGCGATTCAAAATGGCGGTTGTCGTGATCGTTTGTCGCAATGGTATGCCTTTGTTAGCTGGAAAGAAGAATGGAATACTACATAGTCTATGCATATTGGCTCATACTGGCTCGATTTTAAATTGAGGGTACAAAATAGCTTTTTTGTAATTGTATTCTTTTGTTAGATGGAACGGGGAGTGGAACACTACATTTTCTGTGCATATTGCCTCATACTAGACCAATTTTAACTTTGGAGTACAAAATGGTGTTTGTCTTAATGGTATACTTTTGTTAGCTGGAAAGGAGAATGGAATACTACATAGTCCAACTATATTGGCTCATACTGCCTCGATTTCAAATTGAGGGTACAAAATGTCTTTTTTCGTAAGGTTTTTCTTTTGTTAGCCGGAAAGGGGAATCGAACACTATATTTTATGGGCATATTGGCTCATACTGGCCCAATTTTAAAATTGGGGTAAAAATTGTGTTTTCGTAATGGTACTCTTTTGATAGCTGGAAAGGGGAATGGAACATTACATTTTCTGTGCATATTGGCTCATACTGGCCTGGTTTTAAGTTTAGAGTAGAAAATGGCTTTTGTCGTAATGGTAATCTTTTGCTGGCCGGAAAGGGGAGTAGAACACTACATTTTCTGTGCATATTGGCTCATACTGGCCCGATTTTAAATTTGGAGCACAAAACGGTGCTTGTCGCAATGGTATGCTTTTGTTAGCTGGAAACATGATTTTATACATTTTTGAAAAGATCTAATTTTTGTTTCCGTATGACGTCACTCATCCTCACATAGCTGTACAAATATCTGGAGCTGTGAATAAATTCTTGATTACTGTCCCTTTTGTTCTCTGTATCAGGTCTGCGCTTAATTTTATACTTTTTGGGCAGATTAAACTTTTGTTTAAATATAACTTTGCTCATCCCCACTTACCCTGTTCAAATTTTTGGAGATGTGCATTCATCCATAATTACAGTTCTATTTTATTCTGTGCATCAGCTCTGCACATAATTTTATAAATTTTTCAAAATATCAAATTTTTTTTGCATATGGCGTTATTCCTACCCACTCAACCTGAACTAATCTCTGGAGCTTTGCATCAATTCATTAAATAAAAGAACAAGAAAATATCTGTACATTGTATTTACAACTAGTTTACATCATTGTGTCCCAAAATGAAATAATTAGTTGCCTTGTGCAGGCGCAGTGGAAGAGTCTGGATCCGACTTATATCTAGATTTCCTTGCGCCGTGCGGGATTGACACCGGAGTACTCCGGTTCAATCCCGCACGGAGCAAGGAAATCTAAATATAAGTCAGCTATAGGATTATTCTTTTTTTGGATACTTCTATGACCCTCTTGGTCATAGACCAAATAAGAGCTGTGAGTATCTTCTCCTTCTTCTCTGCTTTATTACTATTACATGCCTCTACTTTACTATAGATTGGTATAACATACCAAAGTTATAGCATAGATTACTATACCCTTACCTATAACATATCTTTGGGTATAGTATATATTCCTTTACTTTATTTATAGGAGAGGATTCAGACTTTTGTTCAGATTTTTTAAATGAAACATTGGATATGCTGAGCTCGCTACCAGAAGAATCTCTTTTTCAACATCTAAGTTTTTAAGGACGTTAATTTTTGCGAGGTAAGAACTTCAGATTTACTTTTTTTCAAGTAGAATTCAGAGACTTAACCTTCCTAGTCCCCTGAGGACTTGCATTCCAATTTTTGAAAATCGTTACTGGAAAAGCAATGACTTTGCTATTTCTGAGTGCTATGTATTAAGATTTATGTTTCATGAAAATTTCAAGTCCTTGAGTTGTACAAGTACAAAGAGTACATCAGATGGTAAAATTTAAAGTTAGATACACAACCAAATAATATAATAAAAAAAACACATATGACATGAGGGGTCAACAGACAACTGGACACTTTTAATCTAAATCATAGTAGTTGATTAAAACTGAAAATCGGGTTTAAATTGGCGAAAAATAGTTGAAATAGATAAAGTCTTTATCACCTAATTGTTATATTTTTAATCATATTTTTCACAGTTTACAGGTAATAATCTTGTAAAACAGATCTTAGTCCCAAAAAGCCCATAGTACTAACCTCGAAGTTTTCATAAGAAATTTGATGTATCTGTCTTTCAAGAATATTCTTGAGCTAGTAACATATTGGCTCATACTGGCCCAATTTTAAAGTTGGGGTAAAATATTGTGTTTACGTAATGGTACTCTTTTGTTAGCAGGAAAGGGGAGTGGAAAACTACATTCTCTGTGCATATTGGCTCAGACTGGCCCGATTCTAAATTGGGGGTACAAAATGGCGTTCGTCGTAATGATATTTTTTTAACTGGAAAGAGGAGTTTTACTTATTATATCAAATTACATTTTATCGTTTGTCGTATTGATGTTTTTTCTTAACTGGAAAGAGGAGTTTTGCTTAATACAAAAAATAAGCATTTTTTTGCTTAGTGGCTCCTACTGGCCCGATTTTACATTTGCGATTCAAAATGGCGGTTGTCGTGATTGTTTGTCGCATTTTAGCCTTTGTTAGCTGGAAAGGAGAATGGAATACTGCATATTCTAAGCATATTGGTTCATAGTGGCTCGATTTTAAATTGAGGGTACAAAATGGCTTTTTTCTTAAGGGTATTCTTTTGTTAGCTGGAAAGGGGAGTGGAAAAATACATTTTCTGTGCATATTGGCTACTACTGGCCTGATTTTGAATTGGGGATATAAAATGGCTTTTTTCGCAGTGGTTTTCTCTTGTTAGCTGGAAAGAGGAGTGGAAAACTAAGTTTTCTGTGCATATTGGCTCAGACTTGCCTGATTTTAAATTTGGGGTACAAATTGGCGTTTAACTGGAAAAAGGGGTTTTGCTTATTACAAAAAAAGCATTTTTTGGTTAGTGGCTCCTATCGGCCCGATTTTATATTTGGGATTCAAAATGGCGTTTGTCGTGATTATTTGTCGCAATGGTATGCTTTTGTTAGCTGTAAAGGAGATTTGAATACTACAGAGTTCAAGTTCTATTTATTTTCATAAAATAACAATAACAAAAACAATATCCCACAGGCCTCAATGGCCCGTTATTTGGGAAACGGCATACAATAAATAAAGAATCATAAAACTTGTCATAAACGTACTAACCAATATCTAAATATAAATATATAAGGGACAGAAATCAACTCACCGGTAGTCCTCACAAAACAGCGGCCCTCACATCACCCGACAATAAAATATTAATTAAAATTCTCCTGTCATCGAGGATACAACACCAACAAAATATCAACCCAAAAAAGAAATAAAAATAAACCATAAGAAAGAATTAATAAGAAGCCCTTAATAAGAAAATTTTCATCTGTCTCTTAAAGGAGCCAAGAGTTCGTTGCTGCCGGATCTCAGCGGGAACCAAGTTCCAAGCACGCCCCACAGTCACCGCCAGGCCGAAGTCTGAACGAACCGAAGGACTAGCTGTAATCATCATGTCCTCCCGGTTACGAACCATATACAAATTTACTTCCCCTACTAGTTTAAGCAGTCCCGAAAAACAACATGAAAGATTTCCCTGGAAATATTTATATGCCAACGAAGATAGAGATAAAACATAAATATCTTTAATTTTGAGGAGGTCAAGAGGAGTGTGTGTAGCCGACTGGAGAATTCTTGCCACTTTTTCATAAAGATTTTTAATAGGAGCAAGTACCGAGGGAAATGTGGACATCCACGCAGACGAACAGTAACATATATAAGGGTAAATCAGAGATAAATATAAAAGATGGAGGATAGGGAAAGGAAATAAACGCTTTAATTTTCGGATGATCCCAAGTCCACAGGGAATTTGACTCTAATTATTTGAACATGCCACTTAAATGATAAATTTTCATCCAAAAGAACTCCCAAGAATCGGATATATCGATCCGGGAGACGACTTATGGAGCCTCTTGGTGTATGAAGCTCAGTAATTGTGGGGCAGCTCACACCTTTACGAGAAAAAATAAGAAGGTAGGGCTTTTTTACATTTAAAGCTAGTTGATTTATGTCAAACCAAAAGAGTATTTTCTCAGTCATTGCTTGAAGCTTTAGAATAAGGGATGATTCATCCGGAGCTGCAGCACCTAAAGTAGTGTCCTCTGCAAATACTATTAATTCTTCTTGACTATCAGGTGTGAACACCTACGTACTCTGAGAGTAAGATTTGTGACACAATCCACAGCAAACATTTTTAATTGGGGGGTTAAAAAGTCGGTAGAGATCGTTCACATAGATGAGGAAGAGGGTTGGTCCAAGAATAGAACCTTGGGGTACTCCGTATTCAATTGGAACTTTTTGTCTGTAACTTCCGTGGCAATAGATCTGTCAGTAAGGTATTACGAGAACCAAGACAGTGCTTCCCCACGGACACCAACATGACAAAGTTTACCAATGAGAATCTTATGTGTTTGGCTGTCAAAAGCTTTCTTTACATAAAAAAAAAATGGCTGCAGGAATAAGATTAGAATCTAAAGATAAACTGAAGAAGTCTATTGCAAGCATGTTCTGTAGAATACTTTGCGCGAAACCCAAACTGATGCTGATGGAAAAAAAATTAGCTTCAAGAAATCTCACCAGACGTTTGAGCATTGCCCTTTCAAATATCTTAGAGAACACTGACAAAAGAGAGATCGGCCTGTAGTCTCCAGGATCCTTTCAGTCACCTCTTTTAAAGAGAGCTATAACACGTGCAAGCTCAAGACGTTGGGCCATACTCCTAGTAGAAATGACCTTTTAATCAAATGGTAAATTGGGGTGATAATCGATGGAAGAATATGTTTAATTACATTAGCAGAAATTTGGTCAAAACCTGCTGAAGAATTTTTTAAAGACAGCGCAATATTTCTAATTTCCTGCACCTAAGCCTCCCTAAGAACCATTGAATTCAAGCACGAGGGACCTAGGAACTGCTTCCAAGACTGTAGTACAGAGGAATAAGAAACGCTATTGGAAGTTTTTTTCCCTATCTCCGCAAAGAATTTGTTCATATGATATCGAATTCGGCCTTTTTCTGTTACAAGCTGATCGTCTACATTGAGAGACTTAGGGAGACCTTCTGGTTTCATGGACGCCGACTAACTTCCTTATTCACGTCCCACGTCTTTTTTATATTTTTACTGCAATCAGCAAATCTCTTTGTAAAATATACTGTTTTAACTCTCCGAATAATTGATTTCAGAAAATTACGGTACAACTTATTTGCTTCTAACTTAGCCATTTTTGGTCTTTTTTTGTACTCCTTTCAAATGTTCTGCTTCCTTTTTATTGACTTTAGGACTCCAGATGTTAACCAGGGAGCTACAGGTGTTGATCTTTTTGATCGAGGATTTTTTAAAGGAGCTTTTAGACAGTAAGACGTGAATTTTTCCTTAACAGTTTCATAAAACCGGCCAATTATATCGTTATAATTGCCTAAACTAATATTTTCTGGTAAAGAAAACTCCCATTTATATGTACCAATCCATCCAATCTATCTTCTTTCAATCTATCCAGTTCCACTGGTGAGCAACAAAATCTCGGTTTATCCTGCTGGACTAATCTCTGTGGATTTTTGAGGATTTGAAACAGGGCTGAAACTGGCAAATGGTCGGAAATGCCAGGAAGCAGTACTTCATTCTTAATGGAGTGTAGCGATGAAAAAATATCGTCAATTAATGTTGCTGACTGGTTTGAAATCCTTGTCGGTATGTTTATACAAGGAGCCAATCCGTAGGAAATAAGTAAAGACAAGAGATTAGAAGCCTGCCTAGATGACGATTTCGCAAGGTCAAGGTTAAAGTCACCCATCAATATAACTTCATATTTTTCAGCAAAAACTTTCCTAAGAACGTCTTCTAATATTTCAAGAAATTCAGTCGCAGATCCGCTTGGAGAACGATATACTTCGCCAATTATTACCCTTTCCTTAGCGTTAATTGGGATTTCAATAAAAAGTGACTCAAATATTTTTTCATTATTTATGCATAAATCATGTCTTAGCACAGCCTGAAAATTATTTTGGATGTAAAATCCAAGTCCACCTTTTTTGCCCATCTGGCGGCTAAGAAAAATTGACATATAACCGGGAATATCCAAAAGTACCGGATTATTCTCATTCAAAAATGTTTCAGAGAGACCGATAAGTGTTGGGCACGAATCCCTACATAATAATTGAATATCGTCGAAAGAAGAAATTAAGCCCTGAACGTTAAGATGCACAACCGGAAAAACATCACCCCACCGAGCTTCGGAGCCCCAAAATCTCAGTTCCTACACAAACACGCTATCAATAATATTCTCAAAATTTTCATCACAACTCATATTGGAGGCTTTACCAACCGGATTATTTAAAATTTCATTAAAATTAACTCTCTTAAATTCATTATCATCTAATCTCCCTATTGTTATGGTGGTGTTAATCTCCAACGGAGAATCAAATTTAACCATAATTACTTACCAAAACAAGTGATCGAGAGTCATGCCATAGTCGCGAGAACATCAGTGACGTCAACTGCTTAACATTCCCAAGTTAAAAGGCTAAGAAACGAACTTGATTATTTTGATCTGAAAAAAAAAGTGACAAGTAAAATAGCACTGGAAGGTGTAAATACTGATGGAAAAGAAAGAAAAATAAAATGGAAAAATACAACAACAAAAACAACAATAAAGAACAGCACATTTTTTTAAAATACAATATATAGAGTGGAAGCGAGAACTCGCTAATGATCATGCGTCAGAATCAAAATCAATATTGGCCGAGGGGAAAACTAAGGTAAACGGGTTGAGGCATGCGTCATCAACCTTGATCCAATTGGAACTAGGATTCTTTTTGGATTCTAGCCATAATCTAGTCCCCTTTTGAACCACCTTGGTGTGAAACACTTTATCGGAGGCAACTTTACAATTTCTTAAATTATAAGCCGTTCTCAGAAGGTCTTTCCGACGTTTAGCCAATTCGAATGAAAGGTCAATACTGAGTCTTTTCTCCGTATTTCTTAGATTACCAACACTAGCCATAATATTATCCTTATGTCGAAGATTTAAAACAGATACAAGAATAGGGTCCGATGCCGGGTGCGACTTTTGTCTGATGGGACGTTGAGCCTTACTTCTAAGTCTATAGATGGCCGTAAAATTAATATCCCTGTTGTTCCGTATCGACATTTCTGATAAATAAAAATCATTAACAGTTTCTTCAATGTTTTCGTTTTCCTTGTTGGGTATCCCATGGATAAGAAGATTCTTAAAGTTTAGCGTACAATAGTCAAAGTATATTGGTTCATACGGGCTCGATTTTAAATTGAGGGTACTAAATAGCTTTTTTCGTAAGGGTATTCTTTTATTAGCTGGAAAGGGGAGAGGAACACTACATTTTCTGTGCTTATTGCCTAATATTGGCCCATTTTTAAAGTTGGGGTAAAAAATTGTGTTTTCGTAATGGTACTATTTTGTTAGCTGGAAAGGGGAGTGGCATTTTCTGTGCATATTGACTCAAACTGGCCCGATTTTAAATTTGGAGTACAAAATGATATTTGTCGTAATGGTACTCCTTTGTTAGCTGGAAAGGGGAGTGGAACACTACATTTTCATGTGAATTTTGAGTACAAAATGGTGTTCGTCGCAAAGGTATGCTTTTGTTAGCTGGTTTTTGGGTATTGGCTTATACTGGCTCAATCTTAAATTTGGGGTACAAAATTGCGTTTGTTGTAATGGTATTCTTTTGTTACCTGGAAAGAGAGTGAAACACTGCATTTTTTTTGCACATTGGCTCATACTGGCCATATTTTAAATTTGGGGTATAAAATGGCGTTTGTCGTAATTTGATTTTTTTTACTGGAAAGGAGAGTGGAATACTACAATTTTTGAATATTGGCTCATGCTGGACTTATATTAAATTTGGGGTACAACATGGCATTTTTCGTAATGGTATTCTTTTGTTATCTGGAAAGGGGAGTAGAATACTATATTTTTTTGCATTTTGCTCATACTGGTCTGATTTTAAATTCGGAGTACAAAATGGCTTTTTTGTAATTGTATTCTTTTGTTAGCTGGAACAGGGAGTGGAACACTACATTTTCTGTGCATATTGCCTCATACTAGACTGATTTTAAATTTTGTTCACAAAAGGGTGTTTGTCGCAATAGTATGCTTTTGTTAGCTGGAAAGAGGACTGGAACACAACATTTTTCGTGAATATTGGCTCATACTGGCCTGATTTTAAATTTGGAGTACAAAATGGCTTTTGTCGTAATGGTACTCTTTTGATAGCTTTAAAGGGGAGTGGAACACTACATTTTCTGTGCATATTGACTCGATCTGGCCTGATTTTGGATTGGGGATACAAAATGGCTTTGTTCGTAATGGTATTCTATTTTTAGCTGGAAAGGGGAGTGGAAAACTACATTTTCTGTGCATATTGGCTTATACCGGCCCTATTTTAAATTTGGAGTACAAAATTGTGTTTGTCGCAATGGTATGCTTTTGTTAGCTGGAAACATAATTTTATACATTTTTAAAACATCTAATTTTTGTTTCCGTATGACGTCACTCATCCTCATATGCCTGTACAAATATCTGGAACTGTGAATAAATTTTTGATTACTGTCCCTTTTTGTTCTCTGCATCAGGTCTGCGCTTAATTATATACTTTTTGGGCAGATTAAACTTTTGTTTAAATATAACGTTGCTCATCCCCACTTACCCTGTTCAAATTTTTGGAGATGTGCATCAATCCATAATTACAGTTCTATTTTATTCTGTGCATAAGCTCTGCACATAATTTTATAATTTTTATAAAATATCAAATTTTTGTTTACATATGACGTTATTCCTACCCACTTAACCGGAACTAATCTCTGGAGCTGTGCATCAAATCATTAAATAAAAGAACAAGAAAATATCCGTACATTGTATTTACAACTAGTTTACATCATTGTGTCCCAAAATGAAATGGTTACTTGCCTTGTGCCGGCGCAGTGTAAGAGTCTGGGTTTTTGAGTTCTAAAGTACTCCGGTTCAATCCCGCACGGCGCAAGGAATCTAGATATAAGTCAGCTATAGGATTAATCCTTTTTGGATTATTCCTTTAGCTTCCTGCTTAGATCGAAATGGAACCGCTGGTAAAAAGAAATTTGATTCTCTGCTTTGAAAGGCTTTTGCAAAAGCCTTTTTACTTAAGGGAAAGCAAATGTTCTGTGGCTCTTTGGTCAACAATTTTCAAGCTCCGTCTATGACCCTTTTGGTCAGTACTAAAGCTCTATATTTTACCCTCTTTGATAGTTAATCGCTCTCTATAATCCCAACTTTCCCCCCGTTATACGGTGGGGTATAGCATGTTTTCTTTTGTCTCCTAAATAACAGCAAAAAAGGCATAATTGTTTGGTAAAGAAACGTTTTAAGGATATGCACATGCAAATCAAGATCCATTTAGGAATTAATCAAGATAGGTGTTCTTGGTTCAGGAGGTAGGCGTAGAGATTTTACACTACCCTTAGATGAGCATGCAGAAATAAGAGCTGTGAGTATTTCCTCCTGCTTTCCTCCTTCATTACTATTACTTATCTCTACTTTGCTATAGATTGGTATAGTATACTAAAGGTATAGCATAGATTACTATACCCTTACCTGCACCATATCTTTGGGTATAGTATATATTCCTTACTTTATTTATAGGAGAAGATTTCATTCAAATTACAAGAATAAGTAATATATTTTATGTAAATCAGGTGGTACCATTTAAAGTTAGATACACAACCAAATAATATTATAAAAAAAAATACCACATAAGACATGACGTGTCAACAAAGACAACTGGACACTTTCAACCTAAATCATAGTAGTTGATTAAAACTGAAAATTGGGTTTAAATTGGCGAAAAATAGTTGAAATAGATTAAGTCATTATCACCTAATTGTTATATTTTTAATCATATTTTTCACAGTTTACAGGTAATAATCTTGTAAAACAGATCTTAGTTCCAAAAGGCCCATAGTACTAACCTCGAAGTTTTCATAAGAACTTTGATGTTACTGTCTGTCAAGAATATGAGCCTTTGCAAAATAATCTAAAAAATTAATAGACTAAACCGTTTACTTCTTTGTCGGCAGTGAAGCAAACACAGCGTAATACGGTCAACTCAGAATAGAATGAGGATCAACTTTCGTTGAACTAAACAGTTCCCGGCCTTTAAAAAGTAAGAAAGAGTTCAGTGGCACCAACTCATAAAAATATTTTGGGAGTGGGGCAAAATATATGTTAGAAAATCTAGGGGTGAGACAGCAATTTTGTTTTTCTTAATTTGTTTTTATAAGAGATTGTAAAAAGGATATTTTTCAATGAAATACCAAAAAAAGGTAACACTCCCACCACCTTTCCATCTAATTGCTGTCAATGAAGGAGATTTTGTATTTTAATACTGATCTTTTTAATGTTAATTACAGCCGAAGCTGAATAATTTGCTGAATTTCAAAGAAAATAGTAAGGATTGCAAAAAGAGACACTAATGATAGATCGGAAATTAATAGTCGCACAACGTAACAGATTTGAAGTCCAAGTCCAACCTTAGTTCCAAAAATTTGATGTTCAGAAGGGTATCTCTTCTGAAGACAACAAAAGTACCGTAACATTAAGAATGTCATTGTAATTTTAAATTAAGTTTTGTTTTCCTTCAATACAGGGTGAAAAATTACGATATAACTTATTTATTTCTCTGCCGCAGTGTCATTTTACCATAGGACGGTGAGTACAACTTAAACGGTGTGCATTTTTTTTCATGGGCTATGTGCCGCCACGTAGTAGCCTAAAGCTTGAATTTTTAGGACCCCTTGTTAGACTTTCTAATACTTCTGGACGATTTTTGTATCCTATTCCTTTTTTTTGTATATTGGCTCATACTGCCCCAATTTTAAATTTGCAGTACAAAATGGCGTTTGTCCTGATGGTATTCTTCTGTTAGCTGGAAAAGGGTGTGGAACATTGCATTGTTTTTGTATATTGGATCTAACTGGCCCGATTTTAAATCCTGGGCAAAAAATGGCGTTTGTCGTAATGGTATTCTTTTGTTAGCTTGAAAGGGTAGTGGAACACTTCATTTTTTCGCATAATGGCTCATACTGGCCAAATACAAAATTTAATCTTAAATGGCTTTTGTCTAAATGGTATTCTTTGGTTAGCTGGAAAAGGGAGTGGAAGACTACATTTTCTGTGCATATTCGCTCAGACTGGCCCGATTTGAAATTTGGGGTACAAAATGGCGTTTGTAGTAATGATATTTTTTTTAACTGGAAAGAGGAGTTTTGCTTATTATATAAAATAAGTTACATTTTATCGTTTGTCGTATTGATGTTTTTTTTTTAGCTGGAAAGAGGAGTTTTGTTTAATACAAAAATAAGCATTTTTTTGCTTAATGGCTCCTAGTGGCCCGATTTTACATTTGCGATTCAAAATGGCGGTTGTCGTGAACGTTTGTCGCAATGATATGCCTTTGTTAGCTGGAAAGAAGAATGGAATACTACATAGTCTAAGCATATTGGCTCATACTGGCTCGATTTTAAATTGAGGGTACAAAATGGCTTTTTTGTAATTGTATTCTTTTGTTAGCTGGAACGGGGAGTGGAACACTACATTTTCTATGCAAATTGCCTCATACTAGACCGATTTTAACTTTGGAGTACAAAATGGTGTTTGTCTTAATGGTATGCTTTTGTTAGCTTGAAAGGAGAATGGAATACTATATAGTCTAACCATATTGGCTCATACTGGCTCGATTTTTAATTGAGGGTACAAAATGTCTTTTTTCGTAAGGGTATTCTTTTGTTAGACGGAAAGGGGAATCGAACACTATATTTTCTGTGCATATTGGCTCATACTGGCCCAATTTTAAAATTGGGGTAAAAACTGTGTTTTCGTAATGGTACTCTTTTGATAGCTGGAAAGGGGAGTGGAACATTACATTTTCTGTGCATATTGGCTCATACTGGCCTGATTTTAAGTTTAGAGTAGAAAATGGCTTTTGTCGTAATGGTAATCTTTTGCTGGCCGGAAAGGGGAGTAGAACACTACATTTTCTGTGCATATTGGCTCATACTGGCCCGATTTTAAATTTGGAGTACAAAATGGTGTTTGTCGCAATGGTATGCTTTTGTTAGCTGGAAACATAATTTTATACATTTTTGAAAAGATCTAATTTTTGTTTCTGTATGACGTCACTCATCCTCACATAGCTTTACAAATATCTGGAGCTGTGAATAAATTCTTGATTACTGTCCCTTTTGTTCTCTGCATCAGGTCTGCGCTTAATTTTATACTTTTTGGGCAGATTAAACTTTTGTTTAAATATAACGTTGCTCATCCCCACTTACTCTGTTCAAATTTTTGGAGATGTGCATCAATCCATAATTACAGTTCTATTTTATTCTGTGCATCAGCTCTGCACATAATTTTTTAAAAATTTTTAAAATATCAAATTTTTTTTTACATACGACGTTATTCCTACCCACTCAACCTGAACTAATCTCTGGAGCTGTAAATCAACTCATTAAGGCCGTGATTAAGTGAACTTGAAAACATCGAGCTTCAAAATTGAAGTTAGGTTAGCCTTCTGTCTTTTAATACTCTAGAGACCGCCGATTGTCAAAACTTCAAATAGCAGCAATTATCAAGTCTTGTGAAAGGTTTTGATAGACAGCTTCCTTTGGTGAGATACTTCAGCCGACAAATATTAACATATTTGGCTGCGTCTTGCAAAGCTTGACTAAATGGCTTTCTCATAGTTTTGATCGAATGATTTTGAGAAAAAAAGGAGCGGGGAAGGAGGTCTAGTTGCCCTCCGATTATTTGGTTACCTATAAAGGCAACTAGGACTTTTTATTTTTAAGAATTTTTTTATTAATAAAAATAAATTTTATTAGTTAAATATATACATAACTTACAAATTAGCTTAAGTAAGGAACTTCTGTAATCTCATATTTTTATTACATATATGAGGGGGTTCACCCCCTCGTCAGTACCCTGCTCTCCAGGCTAAAGCTTAAATTTTGTCCCGATTTCATAAGAATGACCCCTGAATCACAAAAGCCGTAGAATAAATAATTGAAATTTATAAAAACACTTTAGCGTAAAAAGCGAGGTATTAGGAGGAGGTGAGCCCCTCATATGCGTAATAATTTCTGTTCCTTTTAAGTTTTAATGCTGCTCCTTACTTTCAGTTGAAAAAACTTTGTCATATTTATTTTTTCATTGTATTTTTAAATAATACTATAAAATCTTGCGCTCCTTCATGGAAATTTTCTTCCCCATGACAAATTCCTCCAGGAATAGTTCCCCCAGCATACCCCTCTCTTCTCAACCCCTGCCCCCAGCCAAATGAAAACACCCCTGAAAACGCCTGTACACTTCCCAATAATCATTACTATATGTAATCACTGGTCAGTATTTTTAACTTGTAGCCCCTCCCACGGGGACTGTGGGGGAGTAAGTCGTCCCAAAAGACATAGTTATAAGGATCTTCGACTACGCTGAATAAAATGGCTATTTCAGAACTTTGATCCGGTGACTTTGGGAAAATAATTAGAGTGGGACGGGGGCCTAGGTGCCCTCCGATTTTTTTGGTCACTGAAAAAGGGCACTAGAACTTTTTATTTCCGTTAGAATGAGCCCTTTTACAACATTTTAGGACCACTAAGTCGATACGATCACCCCTGAAAAAAAAACAAAAACAAACACGCATCTGTGATCTGCCTTCTGACAAAAAATACAAAATTCCACATTTTTGTAGATAGGAGCTTGGAAATTCTACAGTAGGATTCTATGACTTTTAGGGGTTGTTTCCCCCTATTTTCTAAAATAAAGCAAGTTTTCTCAGGCTCGTAACTTTTGATGGGTAACACGAAACTTCATGAAGCTTATATATTTGAAACTAGCATGAAAATGCAATTCTTTTGATGTAGCTATTGGTATCAAAATTCCATTTTTTAGAGTTTTGGTTACTATTAAGCCGGGTCGCTCTTTACTACAGTTCGTTACCACGAACTGTTTGATACAGTTGGAGGACAAGCAATATAAACAAAGGTATTTTATTTCAAATTATAATAAAATTAAGTATATAAATACAAAGAAGGATAGAATGTCAGGAAAATGAATTTTCTTGTTACCGGTACTAGACTATTAATCTTATAAGTACGGCTCTCGTATTGGAAGCCCCCGTGGAACTCTGGGATCGACAAGCTCTGGGATCAAAGCATCCATGAAGAATCCTTTTAGCTTGGGAAAAATCTTTTCGGTCCAAAAGTCTGGATCGCGGTCTATCTTTTCAATGTAGAAGTCTTTCTGGGTAAAAATCATGAAAAAGCAAGTATCTAGCTGAGCACATTCAAGCTGACATTGTACTTGGTAAAAGTAGTCGTGGCCTCGTTTGAGGTTTACCAGTCCGTTCTTTCCAACTTCCATGCAACAGTCCGCCTTAGCCTCTTTTCGGTTCTTTATCCACTCGCCTATCTCCATATTTTTCGCAGTTTCTGGACACTTTATTTCTAAAAGTGCTCTTTTTCCGCACGGCATAATTACTAAGTAATCTGGACTGGCACCAATGAAGCCCTGCTCATAGTGCACAAAAAAACCGCATCGCTCCACTTTAAATCTGGTCGATTCTTCAAACTTTTTTGCAGCTACTGGTTCAAATGTATGCCCGTAAATCATTGCTTTAGTCACTTTTGATGGCGCATAAAGAAGTTTTTGAACCAAGGGGGTTACAATCTTCGTCCTTCGCTTGGCTATAGTTCCGGCCCATGAAGCCGTTATTCTGTCCCTGCGTACTGCTGACCAGCTTCCGTCGTCTTCTCCTTGTAGGCGAGTCGCAGCTTCTATTTCTTGAATTTGTTCAGTGCTGCACTCTAGCCGTTGTAAAAAGGCACTCTTCATTATTTTGAAGTCAACAGCTGCAAGATCAGGAGTTGTTGCGTTTGGCCCATACTTCCCATCAGGTTCATTTACTTTCTTCTGCTTCAGTATTTCATTGCGACAAGTCATTGACTTTCGAGCCCTCTTCTTTAGAGCTCTTAGCCTAGATTTTCTCATTGAAAGTTTTGTCATCGCTCGAGGTGGTATCCTTCCTGTGATTTTTCTATATATATATGAAGCCTTCCTAGCTCTCCTTTACTATATTTAACACCAGCAGCTGCTACTCAAGAAATATATCGACCATTTTGAGTCACGAGGAATTGCTTCCCTCCTATTAATTTTGCAACTATACTCATAAAGTACTCAGCTAAGTTGCTTGCATTATTCCCAATCAGTAGTCGCGCTCTTCTTGTTAGAGTTTCAAATGCTTGTAGGACATGGCAGAGGAATATCATAGAGGGACAATCCGTAAGAGGCACTTTGCTACCTGAGTCTTTACAGAGCCCAGGGTATTTTGTGTGATCACCACTGAAGAAATGGTGAGGAATGGTATTAAGAGCCCCTATTAATTATTTTGCGCCTTTGCCTTCTTGGCTAATTCGGATGATCGTTGCCCGGGCGTACCCACTTAGCTTTTTAATCATTATTGGAGTTAGCCTTTTTGAGCATTCTTGGCCACCAGTCTTCCTTTTGTTATACAATCGCGATGTAAGGCATTTGCAGGCATGATTTACGCATTCCACTTTCTCAATCATCCGTCCGTATGGAACTTTAGCGATCAACTCATTATACAAGTTGGAGTCTCCATCAGCAATGAACCTCTTATATTTTAGTTTGTGCATTGTTGGAGCTAAGCGAAATGCCTCTACTATTATGCCCGCTTCCATTCCTGTTTTTCTGAATTTCTGTAACGAAAGCACATAGCACAAAACTTGTTTCGAACGCCAATATGGAGCAGCTTCTTAGAGTAGTATCCAATCACCACACCATATTCAGATAAAGCTCTGTAACGAGTCCCGTAGCTTCGCGTGCACCAACTTCCATCAACAATTACAGTTGTCTGCACAAGACCCTCGTGGTCGAACCCTTCTCCAGCTCTCAAAGCTGCCTCTCTTTCTGCTTTTTCATTTTGTAATAAATATTCGGCAAGGAGTTTTTCTGTTTTCTCGCAGATTTCACGCTCGTACTTTGAAAACACTGCAGACGCTGGAATATGTAGTCCTAATGTACAAAAAAGCTCCTCAATCTGGGCATGCGTTAGTCCAGCATTTATTGCTCCCAGGACTATCTCACGATTTAAATTTTTGGTCTCGCTGTCATCTGCTTGCGGTGCATTTTTATCTTTTTTTCGTGATGGAGGAGCTTCGGTAAATACTGACTCCTCCTCTTTGCAGGATTCACATCTGAATACAAATCTACTTCGGAGTCCTTGTAGATATTCTTTTTCAAACATCATATTTGGGACGTCCTTGATGTCTTTGCAACTAAAAAAAAATATATATATATTTAATAAAATAAAATGAATGAGACTTTCCCAAAAGTTTTAGACTGAAGAACTTGCCAACATATAGACCCTTTCCAGGATCTTATTTTTGGGGGCGGGGATTTAAACAAATGTCCCAGAATCGTAAAGGCCCTGGGTCGTCATGCTTCGAAACCAATCCATCGTTCGATAAACATTTCTTCGTTTTGTTCGACATTTCAAATTGCTGAATAGTGGAAATACGCCACCGGCGCAAGGACCTTTGTTGTCACAAGTGTCGTTAATCCCAAAAACGGAAAGGATTCACAAATCAAAAACTATAAGCAATGACACGAAGTCGTCGATGCCGCTCCACTGCGAAATTTTTAGATGTTATTCTTAACGAATGAAAATTGGAGGACACAAGCTTCAAAAAAATTACTCAAAAACGAAAAAATAAAAAACGGAAGGAGTTCGGAGGTGATAAGCGAACGGCTGATCAGATCTTAATGAAATTTGATATTTAGATGGATCTTATTGTTTAGAACACAGGTTTTAAATCCCGATCAGATACAGTGACATTGGAAGGAGTTGGACGGGGAAACCAGAAATCTTGGAAAATGCTTAGAGTGGAGAGATCGGAATAAAACTTGATGGGAAGAAAAAGCACAAGTTGTAGATACATGATTGACATAATTGGAATGGATCCGTTGTCTTTGGGGGAGCTGCGGGTGGTTAATTTGGAAAAAATAGAAAAATTGAGGTATTTTTATCTTACGAGTGGGTGATCGGATCTTAATGGATTTTGACATTTAGAAGGACCTTGTGACTCAGAGCTTTTATTTTTAGTCCTGACCGGCATTAAGCCTCTGATTTTCCTTTTAAAGCGATCTGTTGATTCTTAAAATTTTGCTACAGCTCATGCCATATGAGCTCTTGGCTCTTCCGACCTCGTCACAAGTGCTACATGAGCCCTTAGCTCTTGTTATTTTGTCACAATCGACCGTTATAATAAAAGTATTGTTTTTCACTATTATTATTCTGTAATGTTTTTACTGTTGTAAATCGTCAGTATATCTACTTCCTTCTGCTTATTAAGTACATATTATGGTATATCAAACAAAAAACTTCTTATCTTTCCTGCAAATACAGTCTCTTGGTCCTGATTTATTTGACCTAATTAATAAAATAATTATTTGACCATTTCTCTAAAAAAACGTCTCCCTCTCTTCCTTTTTGGGCTAGAACATTTGTATCCAAACTTGATATGCTGCATCGTCTAAGGCATAATTGGTTCAGTTTTCTAAAATAATTACTAAATTTTGAATCTTTGAAAATAATAATAAGTTTTGATAATAAATTTTGAATCTTTGAAAACTTTATCAAGACCCAGAAGAAAAATCTTTCTTGGATTTTTAAAAACATTTTAAATGAAAACGCATAAGAAATTGGCTTAATAAATAGAGTACAAAATAAAGCTCACCTGTGCTTCCAAACTTTAATCTCCAGATCGCGCATGAAAAATGCAGGATCAAAAATCCGTCGGCAATCCTTCAATTCGTCGCAATCCAAGTTTCTACCACCAGTCACGATCCGGTAGGGCAACGGGGAAGAAGCTAGGGGGTTCTGCTCCATCTCAAGGTTTGTCGCTTGACCTAAATCTCTTGACTTGTCTAGTTCTTCGGCGTACCGCATTATTAGGTATTTTGGATATTTGCATCTACTAAGCTCTAAATACTTTTTACAAAGGCGCTGTCTATGTGTGGTAACACTTTTAAGATGCATACATCGCTTTGACTTAATTTTCCCCATGATTTCGGCTTTGTGTGCACAACTTTACTGAAGGCTCCTGACTATTTCTCATTTCTAGGTTACTTCATTGCATTGAAATAATTTATGAAAATTTCAACCTCTATTAACAAGCAGCTGATTATACCAGCTTGTCATTTTGGTCTCTGGGGGATATTATCGGTGATCTGAAAAGATTATTTCTGGCAACCGACTTATAAAAATTTCAGGTAGCTGAAAATATTCTAGGGGACTGTTAGAAAACAGGAAAATACATCAAAAAATGGTTCCAGTCATCTTATAGGTTATTGTCTTCTGCTCATGATAGTACCGATTTTGTTCCAAAAGCAATATCCTTCATAGAGTACACTTGTGAAGAAGACCTAGACATTTTCTAAGATTTCTAAGCAATTAGAGGAAATAGAACAAAATCCTTTCAAACATTTTGTAGCATCTTCAAGAAGCTATGGCCTGATATTAAAAGCGGCATCTTCCGCCAATGAATACTTGAGTACTTTTTAAATATAAATTTTCAATTTAACATGGGATTTTCGAGTTCCATCAGTTCACTTAATCACCCCCTTAAATAAAAGAACAAGAAAATATCTGTACATTGTATTTACAACTAGTTTACATCATTGTGTCCCAAAATGAAATAATTAGTTGCCTTGTGCCTCCGCAGTGGAAGAGTCTGGGTCTGACTTATATCTAGATTTCCTTGTGCCGTGCGGGATTGAACCGGAGTACTCCGGTTCAATCCCGCACGGCGCAAGGAAATCTAGATATAAGTCAGCTATAGGATTATTCCTTTTTTGGATACTTCTATGACCCTTTTGGTCATAGACCAAATAAAAGCTGTGAGTATCTTCTCCTTCTTCTCTGCTTTATTACTATTACATACCTCTACTTTACTATAGATTGGTATAGTATACCAAAGTTATTGTATAGATTACTATACCCTTACCTATAACATATCTTTGGGTATAGTATATATTCCTTTACTTTATTTATAGGAGAGGATTCAGACTTTTGTTCAGATTTTTTAAATGAAACATTGGATATGCTGAGCTCGCTACCAGAAGCATCTCTTTTTCAACATCTAAGTTTTGAAGGACGTTAATTTTTCCGAGGCAAGAACTTCAGATTTACTTTTTTTAAAGTAGAATTCAGAGACTCAACCTTACTAGTCCCCTGAAGACTTGCATTCCAATTTTTGAAAATCGTTACTGGAAAAGCAATGACTTGGCTATTTCTGAGTGCTATGTATTAAGATTTATGTTTCATGGAAATTGCAAGTACTTCAGTTGTACAAATACAAAGAGTACATCAGATGGTACAATTTAAAGTTAGATACACAACCAAATAATATAATAAAAAAAACACATATGACATGAGGGGTCAACAGACAACTGGACACTTTCAACCTAAATCATAGTAGTTGATTAAAACTGAAATTTGGATTTAAATTGGCGAAAAATAGTTGAAATAGATTAAGTCTTTATCACCTAATTATTATATTTTTAATCATATTTTTCACAGTTTACAGGTAATAATCTTGTAAAACAGATCATAGTCCCAAAAGGCCCATAGTACTAACCTCGAAGTTTTCATAAGAAATTTGATGTATCTGTCTTTCAAGATTATTCTTGAGCTGGTAACATATTGGCTCATACTGGCCCAATTTTAAAGTTGGGGTAAAATATTGTGTTTGAGTAATGGTACTCTTTTGTTAGCTAGAGAGTGGAGTGGAACACTACATTTTCTTTGCATATTGGCTCAGACTGGCCCGATTCTAAATTTGGGGTACAAAATGGCGTTCGTCGTAATGATATTTTTTTTTAACTGGAAAGAGGAGTTTTGCTTATTACAAAAAAAAGGCATTTTTTTTTCTTAGTGGCTCCTACCGGCCCGATTTTATATTTGGGATTCAAAATGGCGTTTGTCGTGATTATTTGTCGCAATGGTATGCTTTTGTTAGCTGTAAAGGAGAATTGAACACTACATAGTTCAAGTTCTATTTATTTTCATAAAATCAAAACAATATCCCACAGGGCTCAATGGCCCGTTATTTGGGAAACGGCATACAATAAATAAAGACTCATAAAACTTGTCATAAACGTACTAACCAAGATCTAAATATAAATATATAAGGAAAAGAAATCAACTCATCGGTAGTCCCCACGAAACAGCGACCCTCACATCACCCGACAATAAAATACAAATTAATATCTTCTGTCATCGAGGATACAACACCAACAAAACAACAACCAAAAAAGAAAAAAATGATAATAAATGAACCATAAGAAACAATTAATAAGAGGCCTTTAATAAGAAACTTTTCATCTGTCTCTTAAAGGAGCTAAGTGTTCATAACTGCCGAATCTTAGCGGGAACCAAGTTCCAAGCACGCCCCACAGTGACAGCCAGGCCGAAGTCTGAACCAACCGAAGGACTAGCTGGAATCATCATGTCCTCCCAGTTACAAACCATATACAAATTTACTTCCCCTACTAGTTTAAGCAGTCCCGAAAAACAACATGGAAGATTTCCCTGGAAATATTTATATGCCAACGAAGATAGAGATAAAACATAAATATCTTTAATTTTGAGGTGGTCAAGAGGAGTGTGTGTAGCCGACTGGAGAATTCTTGCCGCTTTCTCATAAAGATTTTGAATAGGAGCAAGTACCGAGGGAGTGGACATCCACGCAGACGAACAGTAACATATATAAGGTTAAATCAGAGATAAGTATAAAAGATCGAGGATAGGGAAAGGAAATAACGCTTTAATTTTCGGATGATCTCAAGTCCACGGGAAATTTGACTCTAATTATTTGAACTTGCCACTTAAATGATAAATTTTCATCCAAGAGAACTCCCAGGAATCGGACATATCGATCCGGGAGACGACTTATGGAGACTCTTAGTGTATGAAGCTCAGTAATTGTGGGGCAGCTCACACCTTTACGAGAAAAAATAAGAAGGTAGGGCTTTTTTACATTTAAAGCTAGTTGATTTATGTCAAACCAAAAGAGTATTTTCTCAGTCATTGCTTGAAGCTTTAGAATAAGGGATGATTCATCCAGAGCTGCAGCACCTAAAGTAGTGTCATCTGCAAATGCTATTAATTCTTCTTGACTATCAGGTGTGAACACCTACGTACTCTGAGAGTAAGTTTTGTGACACAATCCACAGCAAACATTGTTAATTTGGGTGTTAAAAAGTCGGTAGAGATCGTTCACATAGATGAGGAAGAGGGTTGGCCCAAGAATAGAACCGTGGGGTACTCCATATTCAATTGGAACTTTTTCGTCTGTAACTTCCGTGGCGATAGATCTGTCAGTTAGGTATTACGAAAACCAAGACTATGCTTCCCCACGGACACCAACATGACAAAGTTTAACAACGATAATCTTATGTGTTTGGCTGTCAAAAGCTTTCTTTACATAAAAAAAAATGACTGCGGGAATAAGATTAGAATTTAAAGATCGTCGTATAAACTGAAAAAGTATATTGCAAGCATGTTCTGTAGAATACTTTGCGCGAAACCCAAACTGATGCTGATGGAAAAAAAACTACTACTACTACTACAACTACTACTACTAATAACTCACTGCAACACAAAGCCGCCTGAGGCCAACACAGCTACGCACGCTCCTCCTCCAACCTAATCTATTTAATGCCTCCCTCTTTACACCCTCCCAGGAAGTTCCCATTTCCTTTAAATCCTTATTTATGACATCCTCCCAACCCAGACAAGGACGACCTGCTTTCCGTGTAGCCCAGACGGTTGGCCAAAATGGACAATCTTCGGTAATCTCTCATCCTTCATCCGTAGAACGTGGCCTAGCCATCTCAACCTTTCTTTCATTATAGCCCCAGAAAGCGGGATTGAACCACACTTTTCGTACAACCTACTGTTTGAAATACGGTCAGTCAGCCGGGTTCCCAGAACAATCCGTAGGCAATTTCTCTGGAAAACATCTAGTAAATTTTCATCTGCTTTTCGGAGTGTCCATGCTTCAGAGCCATATTTGACCACTGTCATCACTGTAGCTTCCAATATTCTAATCTTGGTTTGTAGGCTTATCTTTCTATTCTTCCAAACTTTTTTTAACTGTAAAAAACACCCTGAGCTTTAGCTATTCTACTTTTAACATCTTCACTGCTCCCACCATCTTTACTAATAATACTACCAAGGTAACTGAAGCTCCCAACCTGCTCAATCTTTTCGTTACCTAAGGTCACCTGTTCATCTTCACTTATTCCTAGCCTTAGTGACTTAGTCTTCTTAACATTAATTTTCAAGCCTATTTTAGCACCCTGAACTCGTAAAACCTCTAAAAATTCATTCATTTTGCTCACACTTTCATCTAATATGCTTAAATCATCAGCATAATCTAAGTGCAGGAGCATTTTTCCTCCCCATTTGATTCCATGGTCTCCAATTGCCTTTCCTGTGCTCATTAAGACGAAGTCCATCAAAATGATCCATATAAAGGGGGATAGAACACAGCCCTGCTTAACTCCTGATTTAATACAAAACCAGTTACTAACCTCATTTCCTACCTTAACCGCAGCAGTATTATTCTCGTACATAGCGCAAATCACTTTAATGTATTTTTCTGGTATACCATATAACGATAAGACTTTTGTTAACGCTGTTCTATCAACAGAATCGAAAGCTTGCTCATAATCGATAAAACTAAGGACCAAAGGTGTTTGACAACGAAGGGACTTCTCAATTATTAACCTAAGAGTGAAAACATGGTCGACACATCCTCTACCTTTTCTAAAACCGCATTGTTCTTCCCTTAAAACTTTGTCTACAGCATTTCTCAGTCTAAAAAGTATCATATTACTCAGTAATTTGCTACCTACAGAGACCAGACTAATGCCTCGATAATTACGACATTCACTCTTGTCACCTTTCTTATACAGTGGTTTAATTAAGGTTTTCCTAAAATCATTGGGTACTTCCCCTTTTTCAAAAATCATGTTCATAATCTTCAGTAGCTTATTCCTAACCTCAGAGCCACCATATTTAAGGAACTCATTAATCATACTATCAGCACCTGGGGCCTTATTATTTTTTAATCCTTCTAGTACTGTCGCTAATGCTTCCTCACTAAACAAATCTTCCTTCACATCTAAGGTATCACAAACTTTTTCATTTTCATCTATATCTTTTCCTGCAACTGTATCTCGGTTTAGCACATCCTCAAAATGTTCCACCCATCTTTCTTTAACTTTTTCCTTATCACTAATTGTGGCCCCATTTCTATCTTTAACTGGGACTAGTCCGGATCGGCTACTCCCTTTCAATTTATTAACATGCCAGTATAATATTTTACTTTTATGCCGTCTAGCCGCATCTTCCAGATCCTCAGCAATTTTATCCATCGCCTCCATTTCACATCTCCTTAGTTCATATTTTAATGCTTTCTCCACTTTCTTTACATTCCTTTTGTTTTCATACGACCTATCCCTCAGATAATTCTTATACAAACCCCTTCTACTCTCTATTAAACCTAAAGCTTTTTCACTAATATTCCTAGTTGCTGTCTTAGCACTCTTCCCTAGGACACCATCAGCAACTTCACAAATTGTTTTTCTGAAATTATTCCATCCATCTTCCACATTGTCAAATTTTAAACCCTCAAGTTTAGTACTCAACTGTTCCTGGAATTTTTTTCTCAAATTTTCATCCTGAAGTCTACCAACATCATAACTTTCCGGGAGGGAGCTACTCTTCCGAAATTTCAGCTTTAAATTAACCTTAGACACTACTAGATGGTGATCTTTACTTTTAACATCAATAACGGCACTCCTATACACCCTAGTATCTTGTATTGATCCTGCTAGTCTTCTTTTTACAATAACATAATCAATAAGGTTTGATGTCATACCATCACTTGAATACCATGTCAACTTATGGGCCATTTTGTGACCAAACACCGTATTGGTTATAACTAGGTTGTTATACCTACAAAATTGCAAAAGCCTATAGCCATTACTGTTTTCTTTTCCTACACCAAATTTACCTAGGCTAGGATACCATCTATCCCTATTTCTACCAACCTGGGCATTAAAATCTCCTAGCAAAAACACCATATTTCTACCTGGTACCCTGTCTATTTGCTGCTGTAACTGTAAGTAAAATTCATCTGAGTCACTAGTATCTCCATCAGTTGGTTCAATGGGGGCATATACTACTATAACTGATATCCTAAACTTTTTAGTCATAAAATGAGCAATTAGTATTCTATTATTAATACCTTCCCAGCCTAAACAAGACTTAGCAGCTTCCTTATTCATCATGAGCCCTACTCCCTGTCTATGTACCCCATCCTTCCTTCCTGAGTAAACAAATTCTATGTCACCTAATTTCATGCTTCCTACCCCTGGGATATGAGTTTCTGAAACTCCTAATAAATCCAGTTCAAACCGTCTGAATTCGTCAGTCAAAATGTCGATGCGATAGTCATTTTTTAACGTCGTAACATTCCAAGTTCCAATTTTCATGTTCTTTAAATCTTTGAAATTATTTTGGCCTCAAGAAAAGCAGTGATCCCGGATACCAGTGCAGGATGGGGACCAACATATCTTCTCAAGTCTACACCAAAGCGCTTAAGCCGGCTTAGAACCGGAAAGCAAGAAGTCCCTGGGACCTCCAGTAAGTTGGAGGCTTTGTGCAATCCTGGGCCCATCTTGGTCACAACATGGTTTTCAGCACTTGGCGATGCTCTTCTATCAACAAGAGTCGAAATCCTGCACAGACAGTCCCAAGCCTATTACCTCCGACTCATTATATATTCATGCCAACAAATATTATGCTACTACGGGGAGGCAACCCATAGTAGATAAATTAGCTACGAAGAGGTTTTTCAGCCCGAAAATGCCCATCAAAACAAACCAAGCCCAGAAAATTATCCAATAGTCAGAATCCCGTACGAGTGCTGTGTTGTTTACTAGGTTTCCTCGAGGGGTGCCACTCCTCAAGTGGTAAAAATTGACCGCAAGTTTCCCAGTCTTGCAGGTACCCCGAAAGGGTCAAGGCAGCCCTTTACAGAGGCCGTTGTCCATAAATCTGGATCTTACGCCCTGCCGCAGTTGTCCTCCTATAGAGGATCCTCCCACGATGGTGTTCTGCTTCACCATGCAATTTAACCCATTACTGGGAGAAGGTTTGTAACTCATCTGACGCGTGAACACGGCAGTTGGCCCTGCTGAGTGTACATTTGAGGGGCCTTCTTCCTCCTCCAAATTATTTAATTTTAATAAATTAAATTAATATGCTGATTGATGAAGATCCGGTTTTTAAACTTCAATCATATCAGCATTTCAAAAATTGTTACACAAAATAAAAATAAGTAGATAACTTTGTCGAATACTCACTGTCGAAATCTCACCAGACGTTTGAGCATTGCCCTTTCAAATATCTTAGAGAACACTGACAAAAGAGATATCGGCCTGTAGTTTCCGGGATCCTTTCAGTCACCTCCATTAAAGAGACCTATAGCACGTGCAAGCTCAAGACGTTGGGGAAATACTCCTAGCGGAAATGACCTATTAATCAAATGGTAAATTGGGATGATAATCGATGGAAGAATATGTTTAATTACATTAGCAGAAATTTGGTCAAAGCCTGCTGAAGAATTTTTTAAGGACAGCACAATATTTCTAATTTCCTGCACCTTAACCTCACCAAAATCCATTGATTTCAAGCACGAGGGACCTAGGAACTGCTTCCAAGACTGTAGTACAGAGGAATAAGAAACGCTATTGGAAGTTTTTTTTCCCTATCTCCGCAAAGAATTGGTTCATATTATGTCGAATTCGGCCTTTTTCTGTTACAAGTTGATCGTCTACAATGAGAGGTCAAGGTTAAAGTCACCCATCAATATGACTTCATATTTTTCAGCAAAAACTTTCCTAAGAACGTCTTCTAATATTTCAAGAAATTCAGTCGCAGATCCGCTTGGAGAACGATATACTTCGTCAATTATTACCCTTTCCTTAGCGTTAATTGGGATTTCAATAAAAAGTGACTCAAATATTTTATCATTATTTATGCATAAATCATGTCTTAGCACAGCCTGAAAATTATTTTGGATGTAAAATCCAAGTCCACCTTTTTTGCCCATCTTGTGGTTAAGAAAAATTGATATATAACCGGGAATATCCAAAAGCACCTGGTTATTCTCATTCAAAAATGTTTCACAGAGACCGATAAGTGCTGGGCACGAATCCCTGAATATCGTCGAATGAAGAATTTAGGCCCTGAACGTTAAAATGCACAACCGGAAAAACATCACCCCACCGAGCTTCGGAGCCCCAAAATCTCAGCTCCTCCACAAACGCGCTATCAATAATATTCTCAAAATTTTCATCACAGCTCATATTGGAGGCTTTACCAACCGGATTATTTAAAATTTCATTAAAATTAACTCTCTTAAATTCATTATCATTTAATCTCCCTAATGTTATGTTGGCGTTAATCCCCAACGGAGAATCAAATTTAACCATAATTACTTACCGAAACAGTTGATCGAGAGTCATGCTGTAGTCGCGTGAACATTAGTGACGTCAACTACTTAACATTCCCAAGTTAAAAGGCTAAGAGACGAACTTGATTATTTTGATCTGAAAAAAAAGTGACAAGTAAAAGAGCACTGGAAGGTTTAAATACTGAGGGAAAAGAAAGAAAAATAAAATGGAAAAATACAACAAGACAAACAACAATAATGAATAGCACATTTTTTAATATGTAATATATAGAGTGGAAGCGAGAACTCGCTAATGATCATGCGTCAGAGTCAAAATCATTATTTGCCGAGGGGAAAACTAAGGTAAACGGGTTGTAGCATGCGTCGTCAACCTTGATCCAATTGGAACTAGGAGTCTTTTTGGATTCTAGCCATAATCTAGTCCCCTTTTGAACCACCTTGGTGTGAAACACTTTAGCGGAGGCAACTTTACAATTTCTTAAATTATAAGCCGTTCTCAGAAGGTCTTTCCGACGTTTAGCCAATTCGAATGAAAGGTCAATACTGAGTCTTTTCTCCGTATTTCTTAGATTACCAACACTAGCCATAATATTATCCTTATGTCGAAGATTTAAAACAGATACAAGAATAGGGTCCGATGCCGGGCGCGACATTTGTCTGATGGGACGTTTAGCCTTACTTCTAAGTCTATAGATGACCTTAAAATAAATATCCCTGTTGTTCCGTATCGACATTTCTGACAAAAGATCATTAACAGTTTCTTCAATGTTTTCGTTTTCCTTGTTGGGTATCCCATGGATAAGCAGATTCTTAAAGTTTAGCGTACAATAGTCTAAATATATTGGCTCATACTGGCTTGATTTTAAATTGAGGGTACAAAATGGCTTTTTTCGTAAGGGTATTCTTTTGTTAGCTGGAAAGGGGAATGGAACACTATATTTTCTGTACATATTGGCTCATACTGGCCAAATTTTAAAGTTGGGGTAAAAAATTGTGTTTTCTTAATGGTACTCTTTTCTTAGCTGGAAAGGGGAGTGGAATACTATATTTTCTGTGCATATTGACTCAAACTGGCCCGATTTTAAATTTGGAATACAAAATGGTGTTTGTCGTAATGGTACTCTTTTGACAGCTGGAAAGGGGAGTGGAACACTACATTTTCTGTGCTTATTGACTCAAACTTGCCCGTTTTTAAATTGGAGGTACAAAATGGCTTTTTTTCGTAATAGTATTCATTTGTTAGCTGGAACGGGGAGTGTAACACTACATTTCCGCGCATATTGCCTCATACTAGAGCGATTTTAAATTTGGTGTACAAAATGGTGTTTGTCGCAATGGTATGCTTTTGTTAGCTGGAAAGGGGAGTGGAACACAATATTTTCTGTGAATATTGGCTCATACTGGCCCGGTTTTAAATTTGGAGTACAAAATGGCTTTTGTCGTAATGCTAATCTTTTGATAGCTTTAAAGGGGAGTGGAACACTAAATTTTCTGTGCATATTGACTCAATCTGGTCTGATTTTGAATTGGGGATACAAAATGGCTTTTTTCTTAATGGTATTCTCTTGTTAGCTGGAAAGGGGATTGGAAAACTACATTTTCTCTGCATATTGGTTCTTGCTGGCTCTATTTTAAATTTGCAGTGCAAAATGGTGTTTGTCGCAATGGTATGCTTTTGTTAGTTGGAAACATAATTTTATACATTTTTAAAAGATCTAATTTTTGTTTCCGTATGACGTTACTCATCCTCATATGCCTGTACAAATATCTGGAGCTGTGAATAAATTTTTGATTACTGTCCCTTTTTGTTCTCTACATCAGGTCTGCGCTTAATTTTATACTTTTTGGGCAGATTAAACTTTTGTTTAAATATAATGTTGCTCATCCCCACTTACCCTGTTCAAATTTTTGGAGATGCGCATCAATCCAAAATTACAGTTCTATTTTATTCTGTGCATCAGCTCTGCGCATAATTTTATAAATTTTTTTAAATATAAAATTTTTGTTTACATATGACTTTATTCCTACCCACTTAACCTGAACTAATCTCTGGAGCTGTGCATCAATTCATTAAATGAAAGAACAAGAAAATATCCGTACATTGTATTTACAACTAGTTTACATCATTGTGTCCCAAAATGAAATGATTAGTTGCCTTGTGCCGGCGCAGTGGAAGAGTCTGGGTCTTTGAGTTCTAAAGTACTCCGGTTCAGTCCCGCACGGCGCAAGGAATCTAGATATAAGTCAGCTATAGGATTATTCCTTTTTTGGATTATTCCTTTAGCTTCCTGCTTAGATCGAGATGGAACCGCTGGTAAAAAGAAATTTGATTTTCTGCTTTGAAAGGCTTTTGCAAAAGCCTTTTTACTAAAGGGAAAGCAAATGTCCTGTGGCTCTTTGGTCAATAACTTTAAAGATCCGTCTATGACCCTTTTGATCAGTGCTAAAGCTCTATATTTTAACCCCTTTGACAGTTAAGGCTCTCTATAATCCCAACTATCCCCCCGTTATGCGGTGGGGTATAGCATGTTTTCTTTTGTCTCCTAATTGACAGCAAAAAAGGCATAATTGTTTGGTAAAGAAACATTTTAAGGATATGCACATGCAAATCAAGATCCATTTAGCAATTAATCCAGATAGGTGTTCTTGGTTCAGAAGGTAGTCGTGGAGTTTTCACGCTACCCTCAGATGAGCATGCAGAAATAAGAGCTGTGAGTATTTCCTCCTTCTTCCCTCCTTCATTACTATTACATACCTCTACTTTGCTATAGATTGGTATAGTATACTAAAGGTATAGTATAGATATAGTATATCTATATCTTGTATATCTATAGTATAGTATACCTATACCTGTACCATATCTTTGGGTATAGTATATATTCCTTTACTTTATTTATAGGAGAGGATTTCATTCAAATTACAAGAATAAGTAATATATTTTATGTACATCAGATGGTACAATTTAAAGTTATATACACAACCAAATAATATTATATATAAAAAATACCACATAAGACATGACGTGTCAACAAAGACAACTGGACACTTTCAACCTAAATCATAGTGGTTGATTAAAACTGAGAATTATGTTCAAATTGGCCAAAAATAGTTGAAATAGATTAAATCTTTCCTAATTGTTATATTCTAATCATAATTTTCACAGTTTACTGGTAATAATCTTGTAAAACAGATCTTAGTCCCAAAAGGCCCATAATACTAACCTCGAAATTTTCATAAGAAATTTGATATTACTCTCTGTCAAGAATATGAGCCTTTGCAAAATAATCTAAAAAATTAATAGACTAAACCGTTTTCTTCTCTGTCGGTAGTGAAATAAATATAGCTTAGTCAGATCAACTCAGAATAGAATGAGGGCCAACTTTCATTTAATTAAACAGTTCCCGGCCTATAAAAAGTAAGAAAGAGTTCAGTGGCACCAACTCATAAAAATTTTTTGGGAGTGGGGTAAAATACATGTTAGAAAATCTAGGGGTGGGACGGCAATTTTGTTTTTCTTAATTTGTTTTTATAAGAGATTGCAAAAAAAGATGTTTTTCAAGGAAATACCAAAAAAAGGTAACACTCCAACCACCCTCCATCTAATTGCTGTCAATGAAGGAGATTTCGTATTTTAATACTGATCTTCTTAATGTTAATTTCAGCCGAAGCTGCATAATTAGCTGAATTTCAAAGAAAATAGTAAGGACTGCAAAAAGAGACACTAGTGATAGATCGGAAATTAACAGTCGCACAACATAACAGATTTGAAGTCCAAGTCAAAGCTTGGTCAGAGGCGCCATTTGGGGGGGGGTCAGGGGTGGGCAAATGCCCACCCCAGATTTTTAAAGGGGGCCCAAGCTTCCACCACAAAAGACCCTTTGCCAGCCATAATAATCCATTATGTCCAACATAATCCAATCTGTCCAATTGATTTGAAATTACTGCACGCCTATTACTTTCACCGACGTATTGTTTACTTAAATAAGAAAGCTTCTCACTGAGGAGGGTTAGTCTGATTGAATTTTCCACTTTCAGTGTAATCACTTGACCTCGTTGATTATGATCTTTGATGTTATAATTAATCTTAGTGGTCAGTGTGGCTGAGTTCCACATTGGGTTACAGTACATTTCCATGCAACACACGGGTTATGAAAATGAGTTTTTACTTAAAATATTCGATCGATGGGGTGCCAAAACTCGCATTTTTTCTTACGTGAAAGTTGGGGGGGGGGGCAAAATGGAGTTCATGCCCACCCCAAGATTTGGCCCAAATGGCGCCTCTGACCTTAGTTCCAAAAATTGGATGTTCAGAAGGGTATCTCTTCTGAAGACAACAAAAGTACCGTAACATGAAGAATGTCGTTGTAATTTTAAATCAAGTTTTGTTTTCCTTCAATACAGGGTGTTAAAATTACCATATCAGTTATTTAGTGCTCTGCCGCAGCGTCATTTTACCATAGGACGGTAAATACAACTTAAACGGTGTGCATTTTTTTAATACTTCTGGACGATTTTTGTATCCTATTCATTTTTTTTGTATATTGGCTCATACTGGCCCAATTTTAAATTTGCGGTACAAAATGGCGTTTGTCCTGATGGTATTCTTCTGTTAGCTGGAAAGGGGTGTGGAACATTGCATTGTTTTTGTATATTGGATCATACTGGCCCGATTTTAAATCTGGGGCACAAAATGGCGTTTGCCGTAATGGTATTCTTTTGTTAGCTGGAAAGGGTAGTGGAACACTACATTTTTTCGCATAATGGCTCATACTGGCCAAACACAAAATTTAATCTTAAATGGCTTTTGTCTAAATGGTATTCTTTGGTTAGCTGGAAAAGGGAGTGGAAGACTACATTTCCTGTGCATTTTGGCTCAGACTGGCCCGATTTTAAATTTGGGGTACAAATTGAGGTTTGTCGTAATGATATTTTTTTTAACTGGAAAGAGGAGTTTTGCTTATTACAAAAAAAACCATTTTTTTGCTTATTCTAAGCAAAAAAATGTTGCTTATTATATAAAATAAGTTACATTTTATCGTTTGTCGTATTGATTTTTTTTTTAATTGGAAAGAGGAGTTCTGCTTATTACAAAATATATGCATTTTTTGCTTAGTGACTCCTACAGACCCGATTTTACATTTGCGATTCAAAATGGCGGTTGTCGTGATTGTTTGTCGCAATGTTATGCCCTTGTTAGCTGGAAAGGAGAATGGAATACTACATAGTCTAAGCATATTGGCTCATACTGGCTCGATTTTAAATTTAGGTACAAAATGGCTTTTTCCGTAAGGGTATTCTTTTGTTAGCTGGAAAGGGGAGTGGAACACTACATTTTCTGTGCATATTGGTTCATACTGGCCAGTTTTAAAGTTGGGGTAAAATATTGTGTTTGCACAATGGTACTCTTTTGTTAGCTGGAAAGGGGAGTGGAACACTACATTTTCTGTGCATGTTGGCTCATACTGGCCGGATTTTGAATTGGGGATACAAAATGGCTTTTTTCGTAATGGTATTCTCTTGTTAGCTGGAAAGAGGGAGTGGAAAACTAAGTTTTCTGTGCATATTGGCTCAGTGTGGCCCGATTTTAAATTCGGGGTACAAATTGGCGTTTGTCGTAATGATATTTTTTTTTAACTGGAAAGAGCAGTTTTGCTTATTACTAAAAAAGCATTTTTTTGCTTAGTGGCTCCTACTGGCCCGATTTTATATTTGGGATTCAAAATGGCGTTTGTTGTGATTATTTGTCGCAATGATATGCTTTTGTTATCTGGAAAGGAGAATGGAATACTACATAGTTCAAGTTCAAGTTCTATTTATTTTCATAAAATAACAATAAAAAAACAATATCCCACAGGGCTCAATGGCCCGTTATTTGGGAAACGGCATACAATAAATAAAGAATCATAAAACTTGTCATAAACGTACTAACCAACATCTAAATATAAATATATAATGAAAAGAAATCAACTCACCGGTAGTCCCCACAAAACAGCGACCCTCACATCACCCGACAATAAAATACGAATTAAAACTCTCCTGTCATCGAGGACACAACACCAACAAAACAACAACCCAAAAAAAAAACATAACAAATAATTAATAAGAAGCCTTTAATAAGAAACTTTTCATCCGTCTCTTAAAGGAGCCAAGAGTTCGTGACTGCCGGATCTCAGCGGGAACCAAGTTCCAAGCACGCCCCACAGTGACAACCAGGCCGAAGTCTGAACGAACCGAGGGACTAGCTGGAATCATCACGTCCTCACGGTTATGAACAATATACAAATTTACTTCCCCTACTAGTTAAAGCAGTCTCAAAATATAACAGTGGAGATTTCCCTGGAAGTACTGATATGCCAACGAAGATAGAGATAAAACATAAATATCTTTAATTTTGAGGATGTCAAGAGGAGTGTGTGTAGCCGACTGGAGAATTCTTGCCGCTTTCTCACAAGGATAGTGAATAGGAGCAAGTACCGAGGGAAATGTGGACATCCACGCAGACGAACAGTAACATATATAAGGGTAAATCAGAGATAAGTATAATAGATAGAGGATAGGGAAAGGAAATAAACGCTTTAATTTTCAGATGATCCCAAGTCCACGGGAAATTTTCACTCTTATTATTTGAACATGACACTTAAATGATAAATTTTCATCCAAAAGAACTCCCAGGAATCGCATATATCGATCCGGGAGACGACTTATGGAGACTCTTGGTGTATGAAGCTCAGTAATTTTGGGGCAGCTCAACCTTTACGAGAAAAAATAAGAAGGTAGGACTTTTTTACATTTAAAGTTAGTTGATTTATGTCAAACCAAAAGAGTATTTTCTCAGTCATTGCTTGAAACTTTAGAATAAGGGATGATTCATCCGGAGCTGCAACAACTAAAGTAGTGTCATTTGCAAATGCTATTAATTCTTCTCGACTATCAGGTGTGAACACCTAATTGCACCTACACCTAAGATTTTTGACACAATCCACAGCAAACATTGTTAATTGGGGTGTTGAAAGGTCGGTAGAGATTGTTCACATAGATGAGGAAGAGGGTTGGCCCAAGAATAGAACCTTGGGGTAATCCTTATTCAATTGGAACTTTTTCGTCTGTAACTTCCGTGGCGATAGATCTGTCAGTTAGGTATGACGAGAACCAAGACAATGCTTCCCCACGGACACCATCACACCAAAGTTTACCAATGAGAATCTAATGTGTTTGGCTATCAAAAGCTTTCATTACATCAAGAAAAATGGCTGCAGGAATAAGATTAGAATCTAAAGATCATCGTATAAACTGAAGAAGTCTATTGCAAGTATTTTCTGTAGAATACTTTGCGCGAAACCCACACTGATGCTGATGCGAAAAAAAATTTAGCTTCAAGAAATCTCACGAGACGTTTGAGCATTGCCCTTTCAAATATCTTAGAGAACACTGACAAAATAGAGATCGGCCTGTAGTTCCCAGGATCCTTTCGGTGACCTTCTTTAAAGAAAGCTATTACGCGGTCAATTTTAAGACGTTGGGGAAATACTCCTAGTTGAAATGACCTATTAATCAATTTTAAATTGGGGTGATATTCGATGGAAGAATTAGTTTAATTACTTTAGCAGAAATTTGGTCAAAACCTGCTGAAGAATTTTTTAAAGACGGCACAATATTTCTAATTTCCTACACCTTAACCTCCCCAAGAACCATTGATTTCAAGCACGAGGGACCTAAGAACTGCTTCCAAGACTTAGGCACAGAGGAATAAGAAACGCTATTGACAGTTTTTTTTTTCCCTATCTCAGCAAAGAATTTGTTCATATGATGTCGAATTTGGCCTTTTTCTGTTACAAGTTGATCGTCTACAATGAGAGACTTAGGGAGACCTTCTGGTTTCATGGACGGCCGACTAACTTCCTTAATCACGTCCCATGTTTTTTTTTATATTTTTATCGCAATCAACAAATCTCTTTGTAAAATATACTGTTTTAGCTCTGCAAATAATTGATTTCAGAAAATTACGGTACAACTTAAATGCTTCTTACATAGCCATATTTGGTCTTTTTTGTACTCCTTCCAAAGGTTCTGCTTCCTTTTTATTGACTTTAGGACTCAAGGTGTTAACCAGGGAGTTACAGGTGTTGATCTTTTTGATCGAGGATTTTTTAAAGGAGCTTTTAGACAGTAAGACGTGAATTTTTCCTTAACAGTGTCATAAAACCGGCCAAATATATCGTTATAATTACCTAAACTAATATTTTCTGGTAAAGAAAAGTCCATTTATATGTACCAAGATCCTTTTTCAATCTATCCAGCTCCACCGGTGAGCAACAAAATCTCGGTTTATCCTGGGGGACTAATATTTGTGGATTTTGGAGGATTTGAAACAGGGCTGAAACTTGCAAATGGTTGGAAATGTCAGGAAGCAGTACTGAGGATTTGAAACAGGGCTGAAACTGGCAAATGGTTGGAAATGTCAGCAAGCAGTACTTCATTCTTAATGGAGTGTAGCGATGAAAAAATATTGTCAATTAATGTTGCTGACTGGTTTGAAATCCTTGTCGGTATGTTTATACAAGGAGCCAATCCCTAGGAAATAAGTGAAGACAAGAGATTAGAAGCCTGCCTAGATGACGATTTCGCAAGGTCAGGGTTAAAGTCACCCATCAATATAACTTCATATTTTTCAGCAAAAACTTTCCTAAGAACGTCTTCTAATATCTCAAGAAATTCAGGGGCAGATCCGCTTGGAGAACGATATACTTCGCCAATTGGGATTGGCGAAATCCAAAAGCGTTAATTGGGATTTCAATAGAAAGTGACTCAAATATTTTTTCATTTTTTATGCATAAATCATGTCTTAGCACAGCCTGAAAATTATTTTGGATGTAAAATCCAAGTCCACCTTTTTTGCCCATCTCACGGTTAAGAAAAATTGACATATAACCGGAAATATCCAAATGTACCTGATTATTCACATTCAAAAATGTTTCACAGAGACCGATAAGTGTTGGGCACGAATCCCTACATAATGATTGAATATCGTCGAATGAAGAATTTAGGCCCTGAACGTTAAGATGCACAAACGGAAAAACATGACCCCACCGTGTTTTGGAGCCCCAAAATTTCAGCTCCTCCACAAACACGCTATCAATAATATTCTCAAAATTTTCATCACAACTCATATTGGAGGCTTTACCAACCGGATTGTTTAAAATTTCATTAAAATTAACTCTCTTAAATTCATTATCATTTAATCTCCCTAATGTTATGTTGGCGTTAATCCCCAACGGAGAATCAAATTTAACCATAATTACTGACCAAAACAGGTGATCGAGAGTCATGCTGTAGTCGCGCGAACATTAGTGACGTCAACTGCTTAACATTTCTAAGTAAAAAGGCTAAGAAACAAACTTGATTATTTTAATCTAAAAAAAAAAAATGACAAGTAAAATAGCACTGGAAGGTTTAAAAACTGAGGAAAAAGAAAGAAAAATAAAATGGAAAAATACAACAAGACAAACAACAATAATGAATAGCACATTTTTTAATATGTAATATATAGAGTGGAAGCGAGAACTCGCTAATGATCATGCGTCAGAGTCAAAATCATTATTTGCCGAGGGGAAAACTAAGGTAAACGGGTTGTAACATGCGTCGTCAACCTTGATCCAATTGGAACTAGGAGTCTTTTTGGATTCTAGCCATAATCTAGTCCCCTTTTGAACCACCTTGGTGTGAAACACTTTAGCGGAGGCAACTTTACAATTTCTTAAATTATAAGCCGTTCTCAGAAGATCTTTCCGACGTTTAGCCAATTCGAGTGAGAGGTCAATACTAATACTTTTCTCCGTATTTCTTAGATTACCAACACTAGCCATAATATTATCCTTTTGTCGAAGATTTAAAACAGAAACAAGAATAGGGTCCGATGCCGGGCGCGACTTTTGTCTGATGGGACGTTTAGCCTTACTTCAAAGTCTATAGATGGCCGTAAAATTAATATCCCTGTAGTTCCGTATCGACATTTCTGATAAAACATCATTAACAGTTTCTTCAATGTTTTCATTTTCCTTGTTGGGTATCCCATGGATAAGAAGATTATTAAAGTTTAGCGTATAATAGTCTAAGCATATTGGCTCATACTGGCTCAATTTTAAATTGAGGGTACAAAATGGCTTTTTTCGTAAGGGTATTCTTTTGTTAGCTGGAAAGGGGAGTGGAACACTGCATTTTCTGTGCATATTGCCTCATACTGACCCAATTTTAAAGTTGGGGTAAAAAATTGTGTTTTCGTAATGGTACTCTTTTGTTAGCTGGAAAGGGGAGTGGCATTTTTTGTGCATATTGACTCAACCTGGCCCGATTTTAAATTTGGAGTACAAAATGGTGTTTGTCGTAATGATACTCTTTTGTTAGCTGGAAAGGGGAGTTGAACACTTCATTTTCAAATGAATTTTGAGTACAAAATGGTGTTTTTCGCAATGGTATGCTTTTGTTAGCTGATTTTTGTGTATTGGCTAATACTGGCTCAATCTTAAATTTGGGGTACAAAATTGCGTTGTCGTAATGGTATTCTTTTGTTAGCTGGAAAGGGGATTGGAACACTACATTTTTAAAAGAATTTTGAGTACAAAATGGTTTTATTCGCAATGGTATGCTTTTGTTAGCTGGTTTTTGTGTATTGGCTCATACTGGCTTGATCTTAAAGTTTTTGTACAAAATGGCGTTTGTCGTAATGGTATTCTTTTGTTAGCTGGAAAGAGAGTGAAACGCTGCATTTTTTTGAACATTGGCTCATACTGGCCATATTTTAAATTTGGGGTATAAAATAGCGTTTGTCGTAATTTGATTTTTTTTTTTTTTTTTTTTTTTTTTTTTTTTTTTTTTTAACTGGAAAGGAGAGTGGAATACTACAATTTTTGAATATTGGCTCATGCTGGACTTATTTTAAATTTGGGGTACAACATGGCGTTTTTCGTAATGGTACTATTTTGTTAGCTGGAAAGGGGAGTGGAATACTCTATTTTCTGTGCATATTGACTCAAACTGGCCCGATTTTAAATTTGGAGTACAAAATGCTGTTTGTCGTAACGGTACTCTTTTGATAGCTGGAACGGGGAGTGGAACACTACATTTTCTGTGCATATTGATTCAAACTGGCCCGATTTTAAATTGGAGGTACAAAATGGCTTTTTTCGTAATGGTATTCGTTTGTTAGCTGGAAAGGGGAGTAGAACACAACATTTTCCGTGAATATTGGCTCATAATGGCCCGATTTTAAATTTGGAGTACAAAATGGCTTTTGTCGTAATGGTACTCTTTTGATAGCTGGAAAGGGGAGTGGAACACAACATTTTCTTTGCATATTGACTCAAACTGGCCCGATTTTGAATTGGAAATACAAAATGGCTTTTTTCGTAATGGTATTCTCCTGTTAGCTGGAAAGGGGAGTGGAAAACTACATTTTCCGTGCATATTGGCTCATACTGGCCCTATTTTAAATTTTGAGTACAAAATGGTGTTTGTCGCAATGGTATGCCTTTGTTAGCTGGAAACATAATTTTATAAATTTTTAAACGATCTAATTTTTGTTTCCGTATGACGTCACTCATCCTCACATACCTGTAAAAATATCTAGAGCTGTGAACAAATTTTTGATTACTGTCCCTTTTTGTTCTCTGTATCTATCAGGTCTGCGCTTAATTTTATGCTTTTTGGGCAGATTAAACTTTTGTTTAAATATAACGTTGCTCTTACCCACTTACCCTGTTCAAATTTTTTGAGATATGCATCAATCCTTATTTACAGTTCTATTTTATTCTGTGCATCGGCTCTGCACATAATTTTATAAATTCTCTAAAATATCAAATTTTTGTTTACATATGACGTTATTCCTACCCACTTAACCTGAACTAATCTCTGGAGCTGTACATCAGTTCATTAGATAAAAGAACATGAAAATATCCGTACATTGTATTTGCAACTAGTTTACATCATTGTGTCCCAAAATGAAATATTATTATCTTGTGCCTGCGCAGTGGAAGAGTCTGGGTCTTTGAGTTCTAAAGTACTCCGGTTCAATCCCACACGGCGCAAGGAATCTAGATATATGTCAGCTATAGGATTATCCCTTTTTTATATTATTCCTTTAGCTTCCTGCTTAATTCGAGATGGAACCGCTGGTAAAAAGAATTTTGAATTTCTGCTTTAAAGATCCGTATATGACCCTTTTGGTCAGTGCTAAAGCTCTATATTTTACCCCCTTTGACAGTTAATCACTCTCTATAATCCCAACTATCCCCCCGTTATGCGGTGGGGTATAGCATGTTTTCTTTTGTCTCCTAATTGACAGCAAAAAAGGCATAATTGTTTGGTAAAGAAACGTTTTAAGGATATACACATGCAAATCAAGATCCATTTAGCAATTAATCAAGATAGGTGTTCTTGGTTCAGAAGTTAGTCGTAGAGTTTTCACGCTACCCTCAGATGAGCATGCAGAAATAAGAGCTGTGAGTATTTCCTCCTTCTTCCCTCCTTCATTACTATTACATACCTCTACTTTGCTATAGATTGGTATAGTATACTAAAGGTATAGTATAGATATAGTATATCTATATCTTGTATATCTATAGTATAGTATACCCTTACCTGTACCATATCTTTGGGTATAGTATATATTCCTTTACTTTATTTATAGGAGAGGATTTCATTCAAATTACAAGAATAAGTAATATATTTTATGTACATCAGATGGTACAATTTAAAGTTATATACACAACCAAATAATATTATATAAAAAAAAATACCACATAAGACATGACGTGTCAACAAAGACAACTGGACACTTTCAACCTAAATCATAGAGGTTGATTAAAACTGAGAATTGGGTTTAAATTGGCGAAAAATAGTTGAAATAGATTAAGTTTATATCACCTAATTGTTATATTTTAATCATAATTTTCACAGTTTACTGGTAATAATCTTGTGAAACAGATCTTAGTCCCAAAAGGCCCATAATATTAACCTCGAAGTTTTCATAAGAAATTTGATGTTACTGTCTGTCAGGAATATGAGCCTTTGCAAAATGATCTAAAAAATTAATAGACTAAACCGTTTTCTTCTCTGTCGGTAGTGAAGTAAATACAGATTAGTCAGATCAACTCAGAATAGAATGAGGGCCAACTTTCGTTTAATTAAACAGTTCCCGGCCCATAAAAAGTAAGAAAGAGTTCAGTGGCACCAGCTCATAGAAATATTTTGGGAGTGGGGCAAAATACATGTTAGAAAATCTAGGGCTGGGACGGCAATTTTGTTTTTCTTAATTTGTTTTTATAAGAGATTGCAAAAAAGGATGTTTTTCAAGGAAAAACCAAAAAAAGGTAACACTCCAACCACCTTTCCATCTAATTTCTGTCAATGAAGGAGATTTTGTATTTCAATTCTGATCTTCTTAATGTTAATTTCAGCCAAAGCTGCATAATTAGCTGAATTTTAAAGAAAATAGTAAGGACTTCAAAAAGAGACACTAGTGATAAATCGGAAATTAATAGTCGGACAACGTTAGACCCTTCGTTAATAGACCCCTCGTTAGACTTTCTAATGCTTTTGGATGACTTTTTTATCCCATTCATTTTTTTTTGTATATTGGCTCATACTGGCCCAATATTAAATTTGCGGTACAAAATGGCGTTTGTCGTAATGGTCTTCCTTTATTAGCTGGAAAGGGTAGTGGAACACTACATTTTATCGCATAATGGCTCAAACTGGACAAACACAAAATTTAATCTTAAATGGCTTTTGTCTAAATGGTATTCTTTTGTTAGCTGGAAAGGGGAGTGGAACACTACATTTTTTGTGGATTATGTCTCATACTGGCCGTATTTAAATTTGGGGTACACAATGGCTTGTGTCGTAACGGTATTCTTTTGTTAGCTTGAAAGGGGAGTGGAACACTATATTTTCTGTGCATATTGGCTCAAACTGGCCCGAATTTAAATTTGGAATAAAAAATGGCTTGTGTCGTAATAGTATTCTTTTTTGTTAGATGGAAAGGGGAGTGGAACACTACATTTTTTGTGCATATTGGCTCAGACTGGCCCGATTTTAAATTTGGGGTACAAAATGGCGTATGTTGTAATGATATTTTTTTTAACTGGAAAGAGGAATTTTGCTTATTACAAAAAATAAGCATTTTTTTTGCTTAGTGGCTCCTACTGGCATGATCTTAAATTTGGTGTACAAAATGGCGTTTGTCATAATGGTATTCTTTTGTTAGCTGGAAAGAGAGTGAAACACTGTATTTTTTTGCACATTGGCTCATGCTGGCCCTATTCTAAATTTGGGTGAAAATGAAAATGAAGTTTCCCGTAATAGTACTCTTTTGTTAGCCGGAAAGAGGAGTGAAACACTACATTTTCTGTGCATATTGGCTCATATTGGCACGATTTTAAATTTGGAGTACAAAATGGTGTTTGTCGCAATGGTATGCTTTTGTTAGCTTTAAATGGGAGTTGAACACTACATTTTCTGTGCTTATTGGCTCACACTGGCCCGATTTTAAATTTAGAATACAAAATGGCTTTTTTCGTAATGTTACTCTTTGGTTAGCTGGAAAGGGGAGTGGAACACTACATTTTCTGTGCATATTGGCTCTTACTGGCACGATTTTAAATTTGGAGCACAAAAGGGTGTTTGTCGCAATGGTATGCTTTTATTAGCTGGAAAAATGGCTTTCGTCGCAATGGTATGCTTTTGTTGGCTGGAAAGGGGAGTGGAACACAACATTTTCTGAGTATATCGGCTCATACTGGCCTTATTTTAAATTTGGAGTACAAAATGGCTTTTTGCAATGTTATGCTTTTTTTAGCTGGAACCTGGAGTGGAAAACTACATTTTGTGTACATATTGGCTCATACTGGCTTGATTATAAATTTGGGTTACAAAATGGATTTTTTCGTAATACTGTTATTTTGTTAGCTGGAAAGGGGACTGGAACACTATATGTTCAGTGCATATTGGTTCATACTGGCCCGATTTTAAATTTGGAGTACAAAATGGTGTTTGTCGCAATGGTATGCTTTTGTTAGCTGGAAAGGGGAGTGGAACACTACATTTTCTGTGCATATTGGCTCATACTGGCCCGATTTTAAATTTGGAGTACAAAATGGTGTTTGTCGCAATGGTATGCTTTTGTTAGCTGGAAAGGAGAGTGGAACACTACATTTTCTGTGCATATTGGTTCATACTGGCATGATTATAAATTGGGGTTACAAAATGGTCTTTTTCGTAATGGTATTACTTTGTCAGCTGGAAAAGGGACTTGAACACTACATCGCAATGGTAATCTTTTGTTAGCTGGAAAGGGGAGTATAACCTACAATTTCTGTACATATTGGCTCATACTGGCCCGATTTCGAATTAGGGGTACAAAACGACATTTTTCGTAATGGTATTCTTTTGTTAGCTGGAAAGAGAGTGGAATACTGCACTTTCTTTTGCACATTTAAATCTGGGCGAGATTTAAATTTGGGGTACAAAATGGCGTTTGTCGTAATGTGATTTTTTTTTTTTTTTTTTTTTTTTACTGGAAAGGGGAGTGGAACACTACAATATTTGCTTATTTGCTCAAGCTGGCCCTATTTTAAATTTGGGGTACAAAATGAGGTTTATTGTAATGGTATTCTTTTTTTTAGCTGGAAAAGGGAGTGGAACACTACATTTTCTGTGCATATTGGCTCATACTGACCCGTTTTTAAATTTGGGGGTAAACAATTGTGTTTTTGTAATGGTATTCTTTTGTTAGCTGGAAAGGGGAGTGGAACACTACATTTCCAGTGCATATTGGCTCATACTGGCCTTATTTGAAATTTGGAGTACAAAATGGTGATTGTCGCAACGGTATGCTTCTTTTAGCCTGAAAGGGGAGTGGAACACTACATTTTCTGTACAAATTGGCTCATACAGGCCCAATTATAAATTTGGAGTAGAAAATCGCTTTTGTCGTAATGGTATTCTTTTGTTAGCTGGAAAGGAGAGTGGAACACTACATTTTCTGTTTATTGGCTCCTAATGGCCCGATTTCAAATTGGGGGTACAAAATGGCTTTGTCGTAATGGTATTCTTTTTTTTAGCTTTTATTAGCTCGATTTTAAATTTTGAGTACAAAATGGTGTTTGTCGCAATGGTATGCTTTTGTTAACTAGAAAGAGGAGTGGAACACTGCATGTGCTTTGTATATTGACTCAAACTTGCCCTATTTGAAATTTGGAGTACAAATTGGTGTTCGTCGCAATGGTATGCTTTTGTTAGCTAGAAATGGGAGTGGAACACTACATTTTCTGTGCTCACACTGGCCTATTTTAAATTGGGGATACCAAATGGCTTTTGTCGTAATGGTATTCTTTTGTTAGCTTTTTGTTAGCATCTATAAAACGCACACTATTGCTTCAAACACCATTGTGTTTGTAATTGCGACAAAATGGTTTTTGTACCAATGACAAACACCATTTTGTATTCCTAATTTAAAATCGGGCCATTACAAATCAAAAGATTGCTCTTGTAAAGTACCCTTGTGCTAAATAAATTGTGGGCACAAAAATCAGTCGGATATTATTATACAGATCGTGCTACTCCAGTTTGCCACCCACTACCGTTAAGACTCCACAGGTAGAGGGGAAGGGGAACCTTTCTGTCACATAATATTTTGTGGCTAAAAAATTTATCTATCATAATCAATTTACTTCCACTTTCTAAATCTGTTTAGCTGTAAGATTTTAAATCATGGGGACGACCGTGGCTTCCTAATTTGATTCAGTTTCAAGCCTAGTAAATTTTTGCAAAGAGTAGAAATTGTCCTTTTTTTCCTTTCGCTATGTGTGATTATCCGTGTCTTAAGTATCTGACCTAGAAAGTTGAAGCTAGGTCATCTAATGACCTAATCAGCATCTCTGAATCAGCATCTAATATACAAAATAGCGTTTGTCGTAATGATTTTTTTTTTTTTAACTGGAAAGAGGAGCGGAACACTACATTTTTTCATATTGGCTCATACTGGCCCGATTTTACATTTTGGGTACAAAATGGCGTTTGTCGTAATTGTATTGTTTTGTTAGCTGGAAACGGGAGTGGAACACTATATTGTTTTTGCGCATTGGCTCTTACTGGCTTTATTTTAAATCTGGGGTACAAAAGGGTGTCTATTGTAATGGTGTTATTTTGTTAGCTGGAAAAGGGAGAGGAAAACTACATTTTCTGTACATTATGGCTTCTACTGGCCCGATTTTTAATTTGGAGCACAAAAAGGCTTTTTTAGTAATGGCATTTTTTTTTATAGCCGGGAAGGGGAGTAGAAAGCTACATTTTCTGTGCGTTTTGGCTCTTACCGGCCCGATTTTAAATTGGGGATACAAAATGGCTTTTGTCGGGATGGTATTCTTTTGCCATCTGGAAAGGGGGTGGAGCACTACATTTTCTGTGCATATTGGCTCATATTGGCCGGATTTTAAATTGGGGTTCAAAATGGCTTTTGTCGTGATGGTATTCTTTTGCCATTTGGAAAGGGGAGTGGAGCACTACATTTTCTGTGCATATTGGCTCATACTGGCTCGATTTTAAATTTGGAGTGCAAAATGGCTTTTGTCGTAATGTCTCTCTTTTGTTTGCTAGAAAGGTTATTGGAACACTACATTTACTTTGCAACATGGCTCATACTGGCCTGATTTTACATATGGGGTAAAAAATGGCTTTTTTCGTAATGGTATTCTTTTTTTAGCTGGAAAGGGGAGTGGTACACTACATTTTCAAATGAATTTTGAGTACAAAATGGTGTTTGTCGCAATGGAACGCTTTTGTTAACTGGAAACATTTATACATTTTTGAAAAGATCAAATTTGTGTTTCCTTATGACGTCACTCATCCCAACATACCCTATACAAATATCTGGAAGTGTTAATTAATTCTTGATTACTGTCCCTTTTTGTTCTGTGCATCAGGTGTGCACTTAATTTTATACTTTTTCAGCAGATTAAGTTTTTGTTTACATATGACGTTGCTCATCATCACTTATCCTGTACAAATCTCTGGAAATGTGTATCAATCCATAAGTACAGTCCTTTTTTATTCTGTGCATCAGCTCAGCACAAGTGTGCAGTGTCGTCTTTTGAAATTTCTGATTTGATGCCTATTTGTATTTTAATCGAATAACACTGTGAAAATTACAGAGGATGATATGAACTTTCTTCCATATAAATTTAATGCGTTCACTTAGAAATAATTTCCAAAGTTTTAATGACGCATCAATTTTGTTGTTATTCCAAGGGTAACTTTTTTTGTAAACAATGTAGAATTTTTTCTTCAACATGGTTTTTGATTTGATTTTTTTTTGTTTTGATTTTTTCTTCAACATGAGTTTTGATTTTGCTAATATCCCAACATTTTTTCGAAGTAAAATGTCCTAGCTGCGAAGTTAAACTTTTGGACAATCAGATAACTTTGAATACTGATAAAACTTTATGTCTTCTCTCTTTCGTGAATCTTTCCTGTATCTCTTCGTTCAAAATCACCATTCGAAGCTAGGAGATACTTTCTTGATACACCAAGTTACTCTGCCCTCTAGATAATTTTCCTCAAGGTTTAGTTACTTACATTGCTTTAGTTAATTTTGGCCAACTTCATCTCGTTCAGGATACTTTCTTTAGTGTAGAAGCAGATAACGTTCATTTCGTCTGAAAGTACTAAAAGATAATAACCAATTTACCCAGTTTTTGCAAAGTTTCCTAAAACTACGGGCAGAATATTTTTCTCTTCTCAGTTCCCATCATACCGGTTTAGAACTGTCGGTTATAAATTTTTTTTTAGGAAATCGTGTAGGTTTAATAAGTATCGGAATCGTATGAATAGAGGCGTTCGCTACTTCTTGAACTGAACAAAAACTCTTTTCTATATCACTACTTTGAAAAACAAGAGCCAAGAGCTCATATGGCACTTGTGACGATATCGGAACCTAAAAGTAATATAGACACGTGAAATTTTGCTTATTCTCGAAGTCACCAAAGTACTAGAAATCCCCTCAACTCCCCCAAAGAGATTTGATCTGATCCGGTTATATAAATTAGGTATCTAGAACTTGTGCTTATTCTTCCCATCACGTTTCATCCCTATTTCTCCACTCTAAGCGTTTTCCAAGATTTCTGGTTTTTAAGATTTGCGTTTCCCCCTCCACCCCCCAATGTCCCCAGATCCGATCCGAATTGAAAATGGAACATTTGAGACGATATCTTTCTATATATCAAGTTTCATTTAAATCCGATCACCCATTCGTAAGATAAACATACCTCAGTTTTCACGATTTGTCATCGCTCAAGCCCACTTCCCCCAGATGGTTGAATCTGGGAAATGGCTGTTATCAAGTCAATTTTTGCAGGTCCCTGACACGCCTATCAATTTTCATCGTCCTAGCACGTCCAGAAGCACCGAACTCACGAAAGCAATGGAAATCCCCTCTAAACTCCCTCAAAGAGAGCAGATCCAGTCCAGTTATGTCAATCACGCATCTAGGACTTGTGCGTATTCTTCCAACACAGTTTCATCCCGATTTCTCCACTCTAAGCATTTTCTAAGATATCTGGTTTCCTCCTCCAACTCCCCCCAGTGCCAACTGATCCGGTCGGAATTTAAGATAAGAGGTCTGAGACGTGAGGTCCTCCTAAATATCAAATTTCATTAAGATCCGATCACCCGTACAGAAGTTAAAATAACTAATTTTTTCTCTACTCTCCGAACTACTTGGCCGACAGACAAGCGCCATAAAAATAGAGCTGTACCAATATCCCCTAGGAATTCCGTTAAATAACGGGGTAACCTGCGAACTGTCTGACTTGCACCGAGTATTAACGAACAGTAGACGTAGGCGGATGTGAAAATAACGATCAAAATTTTCATTTTGCTGATTAGAGACCTAAGGCAAATTTGCAATATAGACGCCCAAATTTGAAAATTTCAGCATATATTTCACGAATGGTGGACTTGTCCCACCCTGTTGAAATCGGAGTCACGCATGGATTTGCAACCTGATCGGAGAGCACTAAGATGGGTCCTTTTGTCCACACCCTCTCGAATTCTTTCTCCTACTGCGTGCACTCAAATTTCAACTCCCTTTTGCCAGCCTTGTGGTGTCTACGCTTGGTCTCCAATTTCCTTTGGTCAACAATTCTTATTGTCTGCTACTGTTCCAGTTATGTATGCATTATGTACGAATGTGTGTCCGATCCCCATAGTGAAGGGTGCTTTAAACAAATTGGAAACACACAAAATGAATTAAAAACACAAAAAGTAAATTGAAAACACCCAAAATAAATTGAAAACATACAAAATAAATTAAAAACACATAAAATAAGTTGAAAACACACAAATTACATTGAAAACACCCAAAATAAATTGAAAACACACAGAATACATAATAGTGATTAAAACTTTTAATTGAGACAGTAATTCAAAAAAATTGTAAACCCAGAAGTTTCACATTCGAAATCCTTTACCAACGAAAAGAGAGAGAAAGAACCAACGAAAAACTCATAGCATACAACTGAAAATACTAGAAGTTGCATAAAATATACTAATTACATTGTTAAAATTAGGTTAGTTATAGCCTATCTCATATCGTATCATTTTGAGCTGTGTGTACGTTTTGTTGTGCATCATTCAGAAGAGTATTCAGTAAAGTTTTTTTTTCCTCAGATTTGGTTTTTTTTATTGCTAATATTTATTTTTGTTCATATTGTTATCTAGTTTTCTTTACTTTTCTTTTTCTAATGGTCTCAAGCTGTAAAGCCAAAGTATTAAGGCGTTGCTATTTTATTCAGTGCTTCGTCGGAATTAGTAATTTTTCTCATTGTTGCTGATTTTTATAGTATGTCATTTTATTTATAAATGGAACGTTATCCTGGTCTAAGGAATTATTTATGCTCATTATGCATCGTATAAAGGGGAAGGAAATGTTCTGTGCCTCTTGGTCAAGAACTTTCAAGATCCGTTTTTGACCTTTTTGGTCAGTGCTATAGATCTATATTTTACCCCCTTTGATAGTTAATCGCTCTCTATAATTCCAACTATCCCCCCTTTATGCGGTGGGGTATAGCAAGTTTTCTTTTGTGTCCTAATTGACAGCAAAAAAGGCATTCTTGTTTGGTAAAGAAATGTTTTAATGATATGCACCTGCAAAATAAGATCCATTTAGCAACTAATCAAGTTAGGTGTTCTTGGTTCAGAAGGTGGTCATAGAGTTTTTACACTACCCTCAGCTGAGTATACAGAAATAAAAGCTATGTGTATTTCGTACTTGTTCCCTGCTATATTGCTATTACATACCTCTACTTTGCTATAGATTGGTATAGTATACCAAAGGTATAGTATAGATTACTATACCCTTACATATACCATACCTTTTGGTATAGTATATACCGATACATCTAGTTTATGGTATAGTTCAGAAGGATATCTCTGCTGAAGACAACAAAAGTACCGTAACATTAAGAATGTCGATTTAATTTTAAATTAAGTTTTGTTTTCCTTCAATACAGGGTGAAAACTACCTTATCACCTTTTTATTGCTCTGCCACATTGTCTTTTTACCGGTACGGTAAAATACATCTCTTACCTGCATTTATTTAGTCCGGTAAATACAAATTAAACGTTGTGCATTTTTTCAAGGGTTTTGTGCCGCCACGTGGCAGAATAATTCTCGAATATCTAAGACCCCTCGTTAGACTTTGTAATACTTCTGAACAATTTTTTTTATCCTATTCATGTTTTTTTGGCATATTGGCTCATACTGGCCCAATTTTAAATTTGGAGTACTAAATGGTTTTTGTTCAAATTCTCTTGTTAGCTAGAAAGGAGAATGGAACTGTGCTATTATTGAATTGGGAGTACAAAGTGGCTTTTGTCGTAGTGGTATTCTTTTTTTTTGCCGGAAAGAGGAGTGGAACACTACATTTTCTGTGCATTTTGGCTCGTACCGGCCCGATTTCAAATCGGGGGTAAAAAATGACTTTTGCTAGCTGGAAAGAGGAGTGGAGCACTACATTTTCTGTGCATATTGGTTCAAACTAGCCCGATTTTAAATTTGGGGTAAAAAATAGCTTTTATCGTAAGGGTATTCTTTTGTTTGCCGGTTTTGGGAGTAGAACACTACTTATTCTGTCCATATTAGTTTATGCTGGCTCGATTTTAAATTGGGGGTACAAAATGGCTTTTTTCGTAATGGTATACTTTTGTTAGCTGGAAAAGGGAGAGGAACACTATATTTTCTGTGCATATTGGCTCATACTAGCCAGATTTTAAATTGGGGGTACAAAATGGCTTTATTCGTAATAGTATTCTTTTGTTAGCTGGAAAGGGGAGTGGAACACTACATATTCCGTGCATATTGGTCCATACTGGCTTGATTTTAAATTTGGAGTACAAAATGGTGTTTGTCGCAATGGTATGCTTTTGTTAGCTGGAAACGTAATTTTATACATTTTTGAAAAAATTAAATTTTCGTTTCCGTATGACATCACTTATCACCACATACCCTGTACAATTATCTGGAAGTGTGAATAAATTATTTTTACTGTCTCTTTTTGTTCTTTGCTTCATTTTATACTTTTTTACATATTTTGTTTACATATGACCTTGCACATCCCCACTTACCCTGTACAAGTCTCTGGAGCTGTGCATCAATCCATACTTACGGTCATATTTTCTTCACTGTATCAGGTCTGAACATAATTCTATACATTTTTGAAAGTATCAAATTTTGCTTACAAATGACGTTATTTCTACCCACTTAACCTAAACAAATCTCTGGATCTCTGGGATCCCCAAGCCCCCCCCCCCCACCCCCGCACGCGTAAGTCGTGACGCACCATATTAGTTATGCGCCATTATAGTTGTGTCCCTGTGTCCCACCTGTGTATATAGATAGTTCTATTCCATTTTCTATACCACTGTATATTAATCAAGTATTCAATAATACAATCTGTATTAACATGTTTTTTTTTAATGATTGATATTGCACTGTGTTTTTTCTTTTTTTTTCTCTTTTTCCTCTTTTTTTCAGTTTTTTCTCTTTTTTAGTTGTTTTTAGTTTTTTCGTTTTTTTTATTTATTATTTCATTTTTTTTTCTTTTTTTTAGTTTTTTTTCCTTTTTACCTTTTTGCTTTTTTTTCATTTTAGCTATTGTTTAGTTTTCTTTCTTTAGTTTTCACTTTTTTTACTTTTGTTTTTTTTTTCAGTTTTTTCTTTTTTTAGTTTTTATTTTCTTTTTTAGCTTTTGCTTGTTTAGTTTTTTTTCTTCTTTTTTTTAAATTTTTAGTTTTTTCTATTTTGGTTTTTAGTTTTTTATTTATTTTTTTCAGTTTTTTGTTTTTGTTTTTCTTTTTTTTTCTTTTTTACCTTTGTTTAAATTTAAATTTTCTAGTTTTTTCTTCTTTTTTTCGTTTCCTGTTTTCTTTATTCTTATTTTTTCTTTTTTTCTAGTTTTTTCTTTTATAGTTTTTTTTTAGTTTTTTTTTTTTTTTAGAGCAGAAAATGTCCTTTTTTCCTTTCGCTATATGTGATTACCTTTGTCTTAAGTATCTGAGCTAGCAAGTTGAAGCTCATGGGTAGAAATTTAAGTGGTGTTGATAGCATCTTCTCATTGTTTAATTAATCAAAACAAAATTTTTAATTTATAAACTGTACAGATAACAATTGACACTTTTAAAATTTCATGTTATCTTATACTCTTTAATTTTTACGCTGCTTTGTTTCCTCATAAAATGACAAACATGGCTGTTTCGTAAGTAAAAAAAAAAACAACAAAAAACAAAAACACAAAAAAAAACAATAAAAAACCTTATAAAGCGGTCGTGTCTTCGATGGTCACGTAAACAACACGAGAATTTTCACGGAAATAAATAACACAAAAATCTACAGAGGCAGTGCTGCCTCTAATAATTTAACAGCATCTGTTCTGCATCTTTGTTGTTCTTTTTCTCTTTACTGTTATATTTCTTATGAACAATGCCACTTTTGATTTATTTTTTTCTTAAAAATTTCTTGGTTCCTCTTCCTATACTGTATATCTTGACAAATAATGTGTTTTTGGCATTTAGGGAAAGGGCCTTAGTTGTTTTATTTCTATTGAGAAAATTTCCCACGACTTATTACGAAAACTGCAAAAAAAAACAGTTGGATAGTAAATAACAAATGACAACAAATGAAACCGGTTCTCTTGCCAAGAACGATTGTCTTTGGACAATTGTGGGGTGGAGCACCACTACTGCTTTTACAGCTTGTTCTTTGTTTTGTTTTTCTAATGATCAGCGGTCTGTAGGCTACTTCCGAAGTGATAAGAGATACAAACTCGATTTTTTTTTTGTATGAGAGTCTTGAAACAGAACGGGGTTTTTAATTGATAGTTTTAAAAATTTGCAATAGTTCTCTATAAAAATTATTTTTTCCTCCTGTTTTACATGGTACCAAAACAAGACTATCTTACCTGGGAAAGTAAACCTTTTGAGAAAAATTTTATATTACTCTGCAGAAAATTTAATTATCTCTGAAAACAGGAGAACAAAACTCCATATCTCTTCTAAATTTCATGGAAACAATCTTGAAAAAGTCGATTTCGAATGTCAAATTTGCAGCGTCATCTTTTGAAATTTTTGATTTGATGCCTATTTATATTTTAATCGAATAGCAGTGTGAAAAGTACCCAGAATGATATGAACTTTCTTCCTTATAAATTTAATTTGTTCATTTAGAAATAATTTCCAAAGTTTTAACGACGCATCAATTTTGTTGTTATTTCAGGGGTAAATTTTTTTGTAAACAAGGTAAATTTTTTCTTCAACATTGATCGACGATCCTCTAAGAACTGAAACTGACATTGATTTTCTAAAAATAAGTTCCTCCCTTTTCTTTTTCTATTTTGAAGTTTTGATTTTACTAATATCCCAACATTTTTTCTAAGTAAAATGTCATAGCTACGAAGTTAAACTTTTTGAAAATCAGATAACTTTGAATACTGATAAAGCTTTATATTTTCTCTCTTTTGTGAGTCTTTCCTGTATCTCTTCGTTCAAAATCACCACTAGAAGCTAGAAGATGCTCTCTTTATACACCAAGTTACTTTGCCGCCTTGATAATTTTTCTAAACATTTGTTACTTACATTACTTGAGTTAATTTTAGCCAACTTAACCTCGTTCAGGGTACTTTCTATAGTTTAAAAGCTGATAACGTTCATTTGGTCTGAAGGTACTAGCCAATTTACCCAATTTTTGCAAAGTTCTCTAGAACTACGGGCAGAATTTTGTCTCTTCTCAGTTCGAATGTAGAGGACAAAGACATCTTACCGGTTTAGATTTGTTGGAGATAACCTTTTTTGTAGTTTAAATAAGTATTGGAATCGTATTAATAGAGGCGTTCGCTACTTCTTGAATTTGAACGAATTTTTTTCTTATTTCCCTACTTTGAAAAATTACTATGGCCGAATCTGAGAAATGACTGTTAAAAAGTCAATTTTTCAAGGTCCCTGGCACGCCTATCAATTTCATCGTCCTAGCACGTCCAGAAGCACTGAATTTACCAAAGCATTGGAACCCCCCCCCCCCCCCAACTCCCACAAAGAGAGCGGATCCTGCCCGGTTATGTCAATTACGTATTCAAGACTTTTGCTTATTCTTCCCACCAAGTTTCAACCCGATCTCTCTACTCTAAGGTTTTTCTATGATTTCTGGGCTCCTCCTCCAACTCCCCCCAATGTCAACAGGTCCGGTTGGGATTTAAAATAAGAGCTCTGAGACATGAGGTTTTTCTAAATATCAAATTTTATTAAGATCCAATCACCCGTTCATAAGTTAAAAATACCTCCTTTTTTTCTCTACTTTCCGAATGAACCGTCCCTCCTCTACTCCCTCCACCCCCCCCCAGATGGTCGAATCGGGGAAGAGACAATTTCTAATTTAATATGTTCTTGTCTCTTGATACGCCTGCCAATTTTCATAGTCCTAGCTTATTTGGAAGTGCCCGAACTAGAAAAGTGGGGACTGACAGACCGACCGACCAACGGACGGAAAGAAATTGCGATCGTCACATGGCACTTGGCCGACGTGCAAGTGCCACAAAAATAGAACTGAACTAAAATTCCCAAGGAATTCCGTTAAATAACGGGGTAACCTGCAAACTGTCTGACTTGCACCGAGTATTAACGAATAGTAGACGTAGGCGGGTGTGAAAATTACGAACAAATTTTTCAGTTTGCTAATTAGAGACCTAAGATTAACTTGCAATATAGACGCCCAAATTCGAAAACTTAAGCATATATTTCACGAATGGCGGAATTGTCCCACCCTGTTGAAATTGGAGTCATGCATGGATCCGCAACCTGATCAGAGAGCACTAAGTTGGGTCCTTTTGTCCACACCCTCTCGAATGATTTCTCCTATTGCGCACACTCAAGTTTCAACTCCCTTTTTCCAGCCTTTTGGTGTCTATGCTTGGTCTCCGATTTACTTTGGTCAACAGTTCTTATTGTCTGCTGCTTTTCCAATTAAGTATGCGTTGGGTAACAATGTGTGTCCGATCCCCGTAGTAAAGGGTGCTTTAAATAAATTGAAAACACACAAAATAAATTAAAAACACATAAAATAAGTTGAAAACACACAAATTATATTGAAAACACCCAAAATAAATTGAAAGCACACAGAATACATAATAGTGATTAAAACTTTTAATTGAGACATTAATTAAAAAAAAATAGTAAACCCAGAAATTTCACATTCGAAATCATCTACCAACGAAAAGAGAGAGGGAGAACCAACGAAAAACCCATAGTATACAGCTGAAAATACTAGAAGTTGAATAATATATACTAATTATATTGTTACAATTAGGTTGATAATAGCCTATCTCATATCGTATCATTTTGAGCTGTGTGTACGTTTTGTTATGCATCATTCAGAGAAGTATTCATTGAATTTTTTTTCCTCCAATTTTTTTTTCTTCTTTATATTTGTTTTTTCATATTGTTATCTAGTTTTCTTTACTTTTCCTTTTCTAATGGTCTCAAGCTGTAAAACCAAAGTATTAAGGCTTTGCTATTTTATTTAGTGCTTCGTCGGAATTAGTAACTTTTTTCATTGTTGCTGATTTTTATAGTGTGTCATTTTATCTATAACGGGAAAGTTATCCTGGTCTAAGGAATTAGTTATGTTCAGTATGCATCGTATAAAAGGAAAGCAAACATTCTGTGGCTCTTTGGTCGACAACTTTCAAGACCCGTCTATGGCCTTTTTTGTCAGTGCTATAGCTCTGTATTTTACCAACTTTGAGAGTTAATCGCTTTCTATAATCTCAATTATCCCCCCTTTATGCGTTGGGTTATAGCATGTTTTCTTTTGTCTCCTAATTGACAGCAAAAAATGGTATAATTATTTGCTAAAGAAATGTTTTAAGGATATGCAGATGTAAATCAAGATCCATTTAGCAATTAATCAAGATAGGTGTTCTCGGTTCAGAAGGGAGTCGTAGAGTTTTTACGCTACCCTCAGATGAGCATGCAGAAATAAAAGCTGTGTGTATTTCCTACTTGTTCCCTGCTATATTGCTATTACATACCTCTACTTTGCTATAGATTGGTATAGTATACCAAAGGTGTAGTATAGACTACTATACCCATACCTATTCCATACCTTTTGATATAGTATACTAGCTGTTGGGGTGGCGCTTCGCGCCACCCCAACACCTAGTTGGAGGGGCGCTTCGCGCCCCCCAGGCCCCCCCGCGCGCGTAAGTCGTTACGCGCCATATTAGTTACGCGCCATTGTAGCAGTGTCCCTGTGTCCCACCTGTGAATAGAGATAGATATAAATATATATTTTTAACTACGTAAAACATGCGAATATACAACATTCTTCGCTGTCCCATTGTCTGTGCATATAAATAGCATTTATATTCCCTGTGTCCCGGTCGTCATTTGTGTCCTGGTGTCCCAGTTTGTATTTCCTCTTTGAGTGTCCCGGTCGTCATTTATATTCCCTGTGTCCCAGTGTCCCGGTCGTCATTTGTGTCCCGGTGTCCCGGTCTGTAATTTCTATTCAAACAATCCCTGTGTCTCAGTCGTCAATTATATATCCCACCTGTGCCCCCGGCGTCCCCGTTGTAGTTGTGTCCCTGCGTCCCGGTCGTCATTTATATTCCCGGTCGTGATTTGTGTCCGGGTGTCCCAGTCTGTAATTTTTCTTTGAGGTTCCTGGTCGTCATTTATATTCCCTCTGTGTCGGTCGTCATTTGTGTCCCGGTCTGTAATTTATCTTTGAGTGTTTTTTCTTTTTAGTTTTTTTTAGTTTTTTACATTTTTTCAGTTTTTTTTCTTCTTTATTTTTCAGCGTCACTATGAAGTACATATCGCCGAACCTTCAGTCATTTTACAATTAAACATTTTTTCGTGAACGCATGTCTTAAATACCATTAATGACGTCACCGTCAAAGCAAAAATGACGACAACTAATTTCATGACGTCAGTCAACACAGAAACATGACGTCACCTGATCCACAGACAGACAGACAACTTATTTTTATATATATAGATATTCTTTTACTTTGTCTATAGGAGAGGATTCAGACCTTTGTTCAGATTTACTAAACGAAACATTGGACATCCTAAGCTTGCTACCAGAAGCATCTCATTTTCATGAAGAAAATTTTAATTCTATTTGGCTAGATATTGTTGAGCGAAAATCCAAGTTTTGAAGGACGTTAATCTCTACAAGGTAGGAACTTCAGTTTTACTTTTTCGTTTTTATAATTATAAAGTAGAATTCAGAGACTTAACCTTCCTAGTCCCCCGAGGACTTGCATTCCAATTTTTGAAAAACGTTACTGGAAAAGCAATGACTTGGCTATTTCTAAGTGCTATGTTTTATAATAATAATAATAATAATTTTTTTCTTACTTACAACAACACTATAAAAGTATTAAAATGTGGAGTACAAACAATTAAATACACACAAAAAAGCAAAACACACAAAAATGAAAAGTAATGACAATAGAAATTTTTTACGTTAATACAAAAAATTAAATAATACACACAAAAAATTTAATTCAAAAAACACAAAGAGAAAAACAAATACACACACAAAGTCAACGAAAAAAACGGATAAGACGATGGTGAGGGGATAGGTTTGCAGAAGCCGTACTGGAGAGTTGTCTGTGAAGAATCTCCAACTTTAAAGTTATATCAGGAACTGAAAAGTTTTTAACAAGAGTCCGGTTTTTTGTCCAAGGTGGAAGATACAGAAGAAATTTTGCAAGATTTGAAATAATTTATCCGAATTATTTTTAAATTACCATTATTAAGAAGGGGGAAAAGACCTGAAGCATAAAGGACAGAATGATCACAGAAAGTAGAATAAAGTTTAGCCAGCGCACGTCTATTATACTTCCCTCTATTTGCAACAATTTTTGCATAACCAATCTGAATCTTTTTACTTATATTACAAACGCTGACGTAAGCTCGAAAGATTGTTAGTAATAGAGATACCAAGCCAACGAATACAATCAACAAGAGGGATAGTGAAGTTATTACAGTGAAGGGGAGTAGCAGTAGTACAGTTATAGGGAAGAAACTCACATTTATCTATATTAATTTAAAGGCCAATATCAGAGAAAGCATCAGAAACTATAGAGACCATTTTGGAAAGACCCTTTTTGGAACGGCTAATCAGAAGCAAGTCGTCAGCATACGCAAGATAAGAAACATCCGCAAGACCAGAAAGGTACGTTTACGTTTACGTTTCATGGTAATGACAAAAATAAGTAATATATTTTATGTACATCAGATGGTACAATTTAAAGTTAGATATACAACCAAATAATAGAATAAAAAAAATACCACCCAAGACATGACGTGTCAACAAAGACAACTGGACACTTTCAACCTAAATCATAGTGGCTGATTAAAACTGAGAATTGCGTTTAAATTGGCGAAAAATAGTTGAAATAGATCAAGTCTTTATCAGCTATTGGTATATTCTTAATCATATTTTTCACAGTTTACTAGTAATAATCTTGTAAAACAGATCTTAGTCCCAAAAGGCCCATAGTACTCACCTTGAAGTTTTCATAAGAAATTTGATGTTTCTGTCCGTCAAGAATATGAGCCTTTTGCAAAATAATATAAAAAATTAATAAACATGAACTCGGTAGTGAGGCAAACACAGCGTAATCAGGTCAACCCAGAATAGAATGAGGGCCAACTTTCGTTGAATTAGACAGTTCAGGGCCTATAAAAAGTAAGAAACAGTTCAGTGGCACCAACTCATACAAATATTTTGGGATTGGGGCAAAACGTATGTTTGAAAATCTAAGGGTGGGGGACCAATTTTGTTTTCTTAATTTGTTTTTATAAGATGGCAAAAAAAGGTATTTTTCAATGAAAATACCAAAGATAGGTAAAACTCCCACCACCTATCCCTCTAATTGCTTTCAATGAAGAAGATATTGTTTTTCAATACTGATTTTTTTATTGTTAATTACAGCTGGAGCTGCATAATCATCTGAATTTCAAAGAAAATATTAAGGACTGCAAAAAAGACACTAGTGATAGATCGGAAATCAATAGTTGCACAAGGTATCAGATTTGAAGTCCAAGTCAAACATGAGTTCAAACAATCGGATGTTCAGAAGGGTATCTCTTCTGATGACAACAAAAGTACCGTAACATTAAGAATGTCGTTTTAATTTTAAATTAAGTTTTTGTTTTCCTTCAATACAGGGTGAAATACTACCATATCACCTCTTTATTGCTCTGCCACGTTGCTATTTTATCATAGTACGGTATATACAACTTAAACGGTATACATTTTTTCATGGGTTATGTGCCACCACGTGGTAGCCTAATGCTTAAATTTTTAAGAACCCGTGTTAGACTTTCTAATACTTCTGAACGATTTTTTTAACCTATTAATGTTTTTTTGCATATTGGCTCATACTGGCCCAGTTTTAAATTTGGCGTACAAAATGGCGTTTGTCGTAATGGTATTCTTTTGTTAGCTGGAAAGGAAGTGGAACACTACATTGTTTTTGTATATTGGGTCATACTGGCCCGATTTTACATCTGGGGTACGAAATAGCGTTTGTTGTAATGTTATTATTTTGTTAGCTGGAAAGGGGAGTGGAACACTATATTTTCTGTGCATATTGGCTCATACTGCCCCAATTTCAAATTTTGGGGTACAAAATGGCGTTTCTAGTAATGACATTTTTTTAATTGGAAAGAGGAGTGGAACACTACATTTTTTTGCATATTGGCTTTCCCAAACGTAAGTACGCGGAGATTTTCTTATCAAAGAATGCCGCGTTCTTTTTTTTTTATTAATTTGTTTTCTTTTATAGTTTTTTCTTCTTCTTTTTAGTTTTTAATTTTTTTTTAGTTTTTATCTTTTTTTCTTTTTAGTTTTTTTTTTACTTTTTTTAGTTTTTTTCTTCTTTTTTTAGTTATTCTTTTTCTTCGTTATTTTTAGTTTTTCTCCTTTTTATTTTTTTTAGTTTTTTTTAGTTTTTTCTTTTTTTCGTTTTTTTTTTAGTTTTTAGTTTTTTTAGTTTTCTTTTTTTAATTTTTTCCTTTGTAAGTTTTTTCTTTTTTTTAGTTTTTAGCTTTTTTAGTTTGTTTGTTTTTTTCTTTTTATTGTTTTTGGTTTTTACCTTTTTTCCTTTTTTTCTTTTTTAGTTTTATTTTTCTTCTTTATTTTTCAGACGTCATATGCAAGCCCTTAAACATACAAAATACATACAACTTATTTTTATATATCTAGAAGACAAGAACAAGAAAATATCTGTACTTTATATTTATAACTAGCTGTTGGTGTGGGGCTTTGCACCACACCAACACCTAGTTTTTCTTCTTTTTCTTCTTTATTTTTCAGACGTCATATGCAAACCCTCAAACGTACAAAAATACATACAGCATATTTTTATATATATAGAAGACAAGAACAAGAAAATATCTGTACATTATATTTATAATGTACATAATGTATAATGCACAAGTTTACATCATGGTGTCCCAAAATAAAAATATTGGTTACCTTGTGCCGGCGCAGTGGAAGAGTCTGAATCTTCGAGTTCAGAAGTTCTCTGGTTCAATCCCGTACGGTGCAAGGACGGGTTCCTTTCTAATTTCTTTTACCGGACAGATTTTATCTTTTTAGTTTTTTTTTCTATTTAGTTTTTTTTGGTTTTTTGCCTCTTTTCTTTTTTTCATTTTTAGTTTTCTTTTTATTCTTTATTTTTCAGACGTCATATGCAAACCCTCAAACATACAAAAATACATACAACTTATACATATAGAAGACAAGAACAAGAAAATATCTGTACATTATATTATTATATTTATAATGTACATAATGTATAATGCACAAGTTTACATCATGGTGTCCCAAAATAAAAATATTGGTTACCTTGTGCCGGCGCATTGGAATAGTCTGAATCTTCGAGTTCAGAAGTTCTCTAGTTCAATCCCGCACGGTGCAAGGAATTCATTTCCTTTCTATTTTCTTTTACTGGACAGATTTTATCTTTTTAGTTTTTTTTCTATTTAGTTTTTTTTTGGTTTTTTGCCTCTTTTCTTTTTTTCTTTTTTAGTTTTATTTTTATTCTTTATTTTTCAGACGTCATATGCAAACCCTCAAACATACAAAAATACATACAACTTATATATATAGAAGACAAGAACAAGAAAATATCTGTACATTATATTTATAATGTTCATAATGTATAACGCACAAGTTTACATCATGGTGTCCCAAAATAAAAATATTGGTTACCTTGTGCCGGCGCAGTGGAAGAGTCTGAATCTTCGAGTTCAGAAGTTCTCTGGTTCAATCCCGCACGGTGGAAGGAATTCATTTCCTTACTAGTTTCTTTTACTGGACAGATTTTATCTTTTTAGTTTTTTTTCTATTTAGTTTTTTTTTGGTTTTTTGCCTTTTTTCTTTTTTAGTTTTCTTTTTATTCTTTATTTTTCAGACGTCATATGCAAACCCTCAAACATACAAAAATACATACAACTTATATATATAGAAGACAAGAACAAGAAAATATCTGTAGATTATATTTATAATGTACATAATGTATAATGCACAAGTTTACATCATTGTGTCCCAAAATAAAAATATTAGTTGCCTTGTGTCGGTGCAGTGGAAGAGTCTGGATCTTCGAATTCTGAAGTACTTTGGTTCAATCCCGTAGGGCGCAAGGAATTGATTCCGATTCCTTTGATTTTTGAGGATTATTGGCGGATTCTTTGATTTTGATTATACATTAATACAAGGATTATACACATCACGCTGCAGGAATGCACTGCAGGGCCGACGCAGGGACCAAAGTAGTTAAGAAGCGTCGTTAATTCTTAAATAAATAAATAAGGATTATACATTCTTTGATTATACATTATGTACATTATATTTATAATGTACATAATGTATAATGCACAAGTTTACATCATGGTGTCTCAAATTAAAAATATTGGTTACCTTGTGCCCACGCAGTGGAAGAGTCTGACTCTCCGAATTCTGAATTTCTCCGGTTCAATCCAGCACGGCTTAAGGAATCCCTGATCCTGATATTACAGGGTGTAGTTTTATCCACTCCGTTCCCGCAAGGTACGATAGGGACTTCTAACTGTTAGGTTATTGATTTAGAGTTTTACGCCGGTCAAGCTTTTGTGTCCGGTGCAAGTGCCCCACTGTCCCCCCTAAAACTACCTCTTTCCCCCAGAAGACATATGAAAATCATAGTGCTTTGGAAAAAAGCTCAGTTTGACACCTCCTCAGAGACTTTGCCCGGGATCCCTTGCTACCTGTTTAACACGCCATTGTTGTATCATTGGATTTGTCGTATCATCTAGGGAATGTCCACTTTTAGCCTTATATTGTTTTGTAAATTCTAGGTTTTGACAGAGGATACCGAAAATGTGCTTCCCAAGCCGAACTCTTATTTCTATAGCAGACCTTGTTGAACTGTAATAAAGCCAAAACAACGATTCAAGCTCAAACAATCGATACAAAATTGGTACCTGTGAGTCAATTAAGCTCATTATATAAAGGATCGGTATAGTTGATTAAAATATATCTATGATTATCTGATAGCCCGCTAGCCCTGGTGAAAAATAAAGAAAAAAAGAGACATCAGTGCGACAAATACCAAAAAGTTATTTCCTTGTGTTTTAAGTTAGGGAACTTAATGGTTTTAGACCTTCCCGATTCCAATGGTATAGTTTTCGTTTTAATCAGACTCTAGTTTCATGGAATATTAAGCTTTTTTCAAAATCACTATAGTTTTCTTTTTGCTATAAACTTTTATTCTTAAAGTGAACGAAAAAAATAGTTACCATTCATGATTTGATGTAAGATGGCCTCATTTGGCAGTTTTTTTAACTACTTTTTTCAACTTTTGGTTACTATGGGTGGCAGTTCATCTTTTAGTAGGGTGCAGTACAGCTGCAACCATGATTTGGCTCTCTATAGGACGTATTCGCCTCTTACTAGATTGAAGCTACCGCTGCAACTACGATTAATGTGTCCATAATTATAGGGGACAATTTTTCACACAGATTGTCCCATCGTAGATGCCATAAACTGAATGGTGCATTTCTTATGCAAGTTGCTACAGTACAGTGGAGAGATGTCTATTCTTGTGCTCTGAAGATTGGAGTTCAATTTATTCTGGGGTAACAATAGAAGTTTCGCTAAAGCACTTTAAGCCAACTTTTAAACAACATCAGCTCGTTCAAAGAGAATTTTAACTTGTAATTTTTAATGTTGATCATTATCTCGTTAGTTGTTCCTGGCTCAGAAGTAAGTGTTTAGATATTACCATTTGAAGTTACAAGGCTAAGTGAAAAACGATGGTAAAATACAGTTTCTAGAGCACGAAAAATATAGCATGGAATTCCTATGACCTTGAGACGTCGCTAATCTATTTATTACGATCAAATGTCGTATTTGTGGCCTTTTTAGAACCATCTTTTTGTATTTGACGCTTTAACTTTATGTTTTGATGGGTAAAACTTTCTAGTCAGTTGAATTATTTACTGAGTATGACCGAATGTTTTGTTTTCACTCAATTCCTCATTGTACTTTGTTTATATGACCATATTTTCAATATTTTGTTTTCTGTTACAGAGAAAAAACTTGGATTTTCGTTAGGAAAACTAAAAAGTCAGCATTATAATCTTGCAGTGTAGATAGATTGTTGAATCGAGAATCCCAATAACAGACCAAATGAGACAAGGAATACAAATCGAGATATGGAACGGGAATGCCAATAAAACACTAAATTTGTTACAAAATTGTCAAGAAAGACATTTGTTGTTAAATAAAATGCCTCCTAATTACAAAAATATTCGCAACTATCCTCCTCCCTAAAAGCACGTGGGGGCAAAGCATTGAAAACCACAATGGAGGGACGGGGTAAAGCCCCATCCTTGAAAATCTTAGGAGTTTCAATGTATTTTATCGAAGTATCCCGGGCGAATGAATGGTCAATTTGTCTTTATTAATTATCGGTGTTGCATTATTCTTTTGAAAGTGATTAGAAACTTCCCTAATTATATACGAATTAGCTAATTTCGGAAACTAACCTAAAACATTCCTGTCGGTTATAACAAAGGCAAGGATAAGTAGTCCTACTTATTTCGTAAATAGTCTTTAGGCATCTGGAACACGAATTTAAAAAATTACCTTTAGGCTTACAAAAGCTGTAAGAACTTAAGCAGAACTTACTAGCTACTAATGTAAAATTGTAACGTTGTCTAGCTCCTTCGCTTAAAGTATAAAGTAAACTGCAAAAAAGTTGCGAAAGTTGAAAAAAGTGAAGTGCAAAAGTACAAAGAAGTGAAAAGTTTATATTATTTAATACGGGTGTATATAAAGGGAGAGAAAGGGGGAGGGGGTGAATTGCCTTTTCCGATGCTCACTTTTTTAATTTAAAAAAATATTTTTCAATCACACCTGCATAGAGCTATCCCTTGTAAGATCGTTCTGAAAGATTCTTACCTAGAAAACTGGGCATTTAAGCCTGAAAGCATAAAAAATCCTTCGTCCATCTTCCTCTGTTGTGCTATACATTTAGAGGGGCGAGGACTTAGGGTAAGTACATGTGCTACTTATACATAACATAAGGTTCACAAAAAAGAAGTCAAAAGAAGCATCCTGTGACTCAAAAGATTGCTCTTGTAAAGTGCTCTTGGGCTAAATAAAATTGTGGACACAAAAATCAGTCGGAAATGATTATAAAGATCGTGCTACTCCAGTTTACCACCCACTACCGTTAAGATTCCACAGGAAAAGGGGGAGGGGAACCTCTTTGTCACATAATATTTTGTGGCTGAAAAATTCATCTTTCATAATCAACTACTTCCACCAGCTAAAAATATTTAGCAGTAGGATTTTAAATCATGGGGACGACCGTGGCTTCCTAATTTGAATCAGTTTCAGGTCTAGTAAATTTTTGCAAAGAACTGAAATTGTCCTTTTTTCTTTTCGCTATGTGTGAATATCTTTGTCTTAAGTATCTGACCTAACAAGTTGAAGCTCATGATTAGAATTTCAGTTGTGTTGATAGCATCATCTCATTGTTTAATCTCATTGTTTAATTAATCAAAAAAAAAATTTTTCTTCAAAGTTAGTTTTTCAAAAACAAGTAAAGAACTCGATTAAACCAAAAGGAAACAAAAGTAGAATCAAATAATCTACCAAGCATAAAACTACCCCATACCAAAAGCATATGCCACAAATCAGCATCAATAAATAAATGAAACCCAAAACGAACAAAAATTACAATAAATATGCTAGTCAAACTAAAAATGAGTAGAAATTACAAAAGTAGGGCTCAAAACCCTCTAAGCCTTCCATAATTTATACTTTACTGATTTTTTTTTAATGTATTTCAATTTTGTAACTTTAAAATATCAAAAATTAATCAGGATTTTAAGGAATGAATATCAGCATATGTATGCTAAACTGACAATACACAATCAGTTTTATTTATTCGTTACTTACAGCTCTTTCCTTGAGGCTTCAAGTGGGAGGTTAACATCCACAACGCACAATTACTCAAAATTTCAACAATGCTGAAAAAATCGATTTCTTAAAATTTTGTGTGGATGTTTGTTTTGGGAAAAGATGGGTGTGGGGGGGATTGAATGCTTTTAAACCACTTCGACTCTTAAAAAGGACATTGTGATTTCAAATTTCAAACCAAATGAGCCCCATTTGAAGTTTATAGCACCACACATTCCATTAAAATCTCATATGACCCCAGAGTATAACTGACAGTCCTTGCTCTAGGGCTCTAGGGGATTTTAGCAACCCTTTATGCATTGTTATACGTTCTCTAGACTATTTTGAACAAAATGCCCATCTCACAATTTTAATCAGATACTTTTGGTTAAAACAAGAGCAGTTTGGAGGAGTGGGTTAGTTGACCTTCATCACTTTTGCCTCTTAAAAGGGAAAAAACTTCTAATTTTCAACCAAATGAGCCATCATCAAAGTTTATACAACCACCTCCCATAAAAACCAAAAATGTACCCGAGGCGTAATTTACAACCCTTGCCCCAGGCTCTGGTGGTTTATATCAACCCCAAAGCATTTGTTGTATGATCTTTGAGCTATTCTTTTAAAATAGCTATCTTGAAGTGTCTAATGAATGCATTTCGGAAAAAGACGACCTGTGGGTGGAGGGGATTGCTGCCTTCTGATCATTTTGACTCTTATAACTGGCACTAGAACTTCTTATTACCAATCCAATGAATCCTCTCCCGAAGTATATACTACCGCCCTTTCTATAAAAAGTTTAATGCCAGGAGGTTATAACTTACAACCCTTGACCTGAGAGCTGTGGGGGGATGTCATCCCCAAAGACTTGGTTTCCAGACCCTTCAACTACGCTAAGCGAAATTGCTATCTCAATATTTTGATTGAATGTATTTGGAGAAATAATGCACGTGTAGGAGGGGTCAGTTGTTCTCAGACCACTTTTCACTCTTAATAAGGGCACTATACATACATCTGAAGTTTACACAAACACCCATTCCATAAAAGCCTTAGGCGTAATAAATAGGCCCCCGGGGCGTAATTTACAACCTATGCCCCGGGGTCCTAGGCGGTTGTGTCAACCCTGGAGGCAGTGTTGTGTGTTCTTTAGACTATTTTGAACGAAATGGATATCTCACAATTTCAATCAGATGTGTTTGGTGAAAACAGGGGTAGTTGCGATGGGGGAGGTTAGTTTCTCCCCATCACTTTTGACTCTTAAAATAGAGCTAGAACTCTTAATAAAGGTACTAAAACTTCCAGTTTTAAATTAAATGAGCCCCATCTGAAGTTTACATGACCACTCATTGCATAAAAACCTTATATTCCCCCGAGGCATAATTTACAACCGTTACCTCAGAGCTCTGAGGGTTTGTGTCAACCCTGATTGAATTCTTTTATGTTCTTCAGACTATTTTGAACAAAAGGGCTATCTCACAATTTCAATCAGATGGGTTTGGTGAAAAAATGGGTAGTGAAGGGGTGCTAATTGCCCTACATCACCTCTGACTCCTAAAAGGGAATTAGAGCCTCCTATAAGGTTCATACAACCATCTCTTCCATAAAAACCTTAAATACTCCTTGGGCATAACTTGCAACCCCTGCCCCCTGGCTCTGGGGGTTTGTTTCAACCCGTAAAAGTATTATTATATGATCTTTGAACTTTTTTTTTAAATAAAACGGCTATCTAAAATTTTCTATGCGATACATTTTGGGAAAATATGACGTTTAAGGGGGGGGGGGTGTAGATGCCCTCCGATCACTTGGACTTTTAAAAAGGGACAAGAAATTCTAATTACCAATCCAATGAGCCCCCTCTGAAGTTTATACGACCACACTTTTGGCTATCTCAGAATTTTGTTTGGATATGCTTGAGTTAATGATTGGTGTGGGGGGCTTATTGCTCTCCAATCACTTTCGACTATTAAAAGGGCAAAAGCCCTCTCAATTTCCAATTCAATGAGCTCTTTGAACCCAAAAATTAAATAATACATTGTGCCAATCTCGTTTTTTATTTAGGCAGTGCTCTTGCGCTGCCTATGATACTTTGGTTTTCAAAATTAATGCATGGATCTCTTTCTGATCATTTATGTATATGGGTGCAAGCCTGATTCGTGTTGGATCGAGATCAGCTCTTGGTTTTACTTTTTCTTTTCTTAATAGAGCCTGGAGGTCAGGTAGTTTTGTTTTTGAAGATGATTCAACTAGTAGTGACAAATAATCAAAAAATAATAATTTCATGACTTAAAATATTCGTATTATAATTTTTAGAAATTCGTTTTATCTGAAATGGTTGTGAATAAATACGCCCATTCTAATGAAAGTCAAAAATATTCGTTACTTTTGGTTACTCGGATGGTATTTCCACTTTTAAGTTCCAAAAAACAAAAAACAAAGTGAAATCATCAATAAAAATCCTATTCTTCAGCTTGAAATCCCCCACTCTTCATGTCAATAAGCCGAATTACAAACTATAGAAATCACAATTGACACATTAAAATGCCATATTAGCTTATGCTCTTTAATTTTCACGCTGTTTTGTTTCCTCGTAAAATGACAACCATGGCCGTTTCGTGAATAAAAAACGAACAACAAAAACACACAAAAAACAAAACAATAAAAAACCTTATAAAGCGGTCGTGTTCTCCCGATGGTCACGTAAATAACACGAGAATTTACACGCAGATAAATAACACGAAAATCTACAGAGGCAGTGCTGCCTCTAATAATTTATTAGCATCTGTTCTGCACCTCTGTTGTTCTTTTTCTCTTTACTGTTTATATTTCTCATGAACAATGCCACTTTTGATTTATTTTTTCCTTAAGAATTACATGGTTCCTATATTTTGTGACTTATAATGTGTTTTTAGCTTTGAGGGAAAGGGCCTTAGTTGTTTTATTTCTGTCGAATATTAACACTGTTTTATCGAATTTTTTCGGTAAAATATTTGATTTTTTGTTTTATCGAAAATTTTAATCGAATAACACTGTGAAAATTTCACAGAATGAAATTTCTTCCATATAAATTTAATGCATTCACTTAGAAATAATTCCCAAAGTTTTAATGATGCATCAATTTTGTTGTTATTCCAAGGGTAACTTTTTTTGTAAACAAGGTAGAATTTTTTCTTCAACATGGTTCGACGATCCTCTAAGAACTGTTACTGACATTGATTTTCGAAAAATAAGTTCCTTCCTTGTTTTTTTCTATTTATGAAGTTTTGATTTTGCTAATATCCCAACATTTTTTCGAAGTAAAATGTCCTAGCTACGATGTTAAACTTTTTGAAAATCAGATAACTTTGAATACTGATAAAACTGTATGTTTTCTCTCTTTCGTGAATCTTTCCTGTATCTCTTCGTTCAAAATCACCACTGGAAGCTAGAAGATACTTTCTTGATAAACCAAGTTACTCTGCCCTCTAGATAATTTTCCTCAAGATTTAGTTACTTACATTGCTTTAGTTAATTTTAGCCAACTTCACCTCGTTCAGGATACTTTCTTTAGTGTAGAAGCTGATTACGTTCATTTTGTCTGAAGTTACTAAAAGGTACTAACCAGTTTACCCAGTTTTCCTAGAACTACGGGCAGAATTTTTTCTCTTCTCAGTTCGTATCATACCGGTTTAGAATTGTCGGATATAAATTTTTTTTTGTAAGAAATTGTGTAGTTTGAGTAGCGTTCGCTACTTCTTGAACTGAACGAAATCTCTTTTTTATTTCACTGCTTTGAAAAACAAGAGCCAAGAGCTCATATGGCACTTGTGACGATGTCGGAACCTAAAAGTAATATAGACACGTGAAATTGTGCTTATTCTTGAACTCACCAAAGCACTAGAAATCCCCTCAACTCCCCCAAAGAGATCGGATCTGGTCCGGTTATGTCAATTAGGCATCTAGAACTTATACTTATTATTCCCATACAGTTTCATCCCGGTTTCCTCCTCCAACTACCCCCAATGCCAAAATAGATCCAGTCGGGATTTAAGATAAGAGGTTACAGAACAAGAAAATATCTGTACATTGTATTTACAACTAGTTTACATCATTATGTCCCAAAATGAAATAATTAGTTGTACTCCGGCTCAATCCCGCACGGCGCAAGGAATGTGCAATATGCAAATTTTCTGTGCATATTGGCTCATACTGGCCCAATTTTAAAGTTTGGGTAAAAAATTGTGTTTTCGTAATGGTACTCTTTTGTTTGCTGGAAAGGGGTATGGAATACTTCATTTTCTCTGCATATTGACTCAAACAGGCCCGATTGTAAATTTGGAGTACAAAATTGTGTTTGTCGTAATGATACTCTTTTGTTTGTTGGAAAGGGGAGTTGAGCACCATATTTTCAAATGAATTTTGAGTACAAAATGGTGTTTGATTGGCTCATTCTGGCTTGATCTTATATATTTTGTACAAAATGGCTTTTGTTGTAATGGTATTATTTTGTTAGCTGGAAAGGAGAGTGGAACACTACATTTTCAAATGAATTTTGAATACAAAGTGGTGTTTGTCGCAATGGTATGCTTTTGTTAGCTGGTTTTTGTGTATTGCTCATACTGGTTTGATCTTAAATTTTTTGTACAAAATGGAGTTTGTCGTAATGGTATTCTTTTGTTAGCTGGAAAGAGAGTGAAACACTGCATTTTTTTTTGCACATTGGGTCATACTGGCCATATTTTAAATTTGGTGTACAAAATGGTGTTTGTCGTAATGTTATTTTGTCTTTTCAAACAGTTCGTGGTAACGAACTGTAAGGAGCACCCGGCTCAATAGTTAACGAAACACTAAAAAACGGAATTTTGATGCTAAAATATACATAAAAAGAATCGTATTTTCATGTTGATTTTAAATATATAAGTTTCATCAAATTTAGTCTTTGTCATCAAAAGTTAAAAGCCTCAGAAAATTTGCCTTGTTTTGGAAAATAGGGGGAAACACCCGTTAAGAGTCTAATCTTAACACAAATCACACCATCGCATTCGGCGTATCAGAGAACCATAGAGAAAAAATTTCAAGCCCCTATCTGCAAAAATGTGGAACTTCGTATTTTTTGCCAGAAGACAAATCACGGGAGCGTGTTTATTTGTTTGTTTTTTTTTCCAAGGCCTTTTTTCCCCAACTTCTAGTTCCATTTTTAAGTGACCAAAAAACTGGAGGGCACGTAGGGCCCCTCCTACGCTGATTTTTTTCCAAATTCAACGAATCAAAATTTTGAAATAGCCATTTTGTTCCGCATAGTCAAAAACCATAATAACTATGTCTTTGGGAATGACTTACTTCACCGCAGTCCCTGGGGGAGGGGCTGCAAGTTACAAACTTCGACCAGTGTTTACATATAATAATGGTTATTGGGAAGTGTAGAGACGTTTTCAGGGGATTTTGTTTGTTTTTGGGGTGGAGTTGAGGGGTGGGGGCTATGTGGGAGGATCTTTCCTTGGAGAAATATGTCATGGGGGAACAGAAATTCAATGAAAAGAGCGCAGAATTTTCTAAAATTACTATAAAAAAAAAACAATGAAAAAATAAACATTGAAAAGTTTTTTCATTTGAAAGTTAGGAGTTAAACTTAAAACGAACAGAGATTATTACGCATATGAGGGGTTCTAAAAATACTTTAGCATAAAGAGCGAGGTATTTAGGAGGAGATAAATACCACGCTCTGTATGCTATAGTATTTTTAGTGATTTCAACTTTTTATTCTACGGCCTTTCTGATTCAGGGGTCATTCTTAAAGAATTGGGACAAAACTTACGATTTAGTGTAAAGAGCAAGGTATTAACAAGCGTAAAAAACCCCTCATATACATAATAAAATTTTAAGAATATAAAAGTTTGTTACGTAAGTTAATTTTAAGTTACGTATATTTTTTACTAATAAAAACATTCGTTAAAAATTAAAATTAATACTTGCCTTTTTATGTAAGCGAAAAATTGCAGAGCAACTAGGGTTCCTTCACCGCCCCTTATTTCTCAAAATCGCATATTGGCTCATACTGGCCCAATCTTATATTTGGGATACAAAATGGTGTTTGTCGTAATGGTATTCTTTTGTCAGCTCGAAAGGGGGTGGAACACTATGTTTTTCTTGTGTATTGGCTCCTACTGACATTATTTTAAATTTGGTGCACAAAATGGTGTTTGTCGTAACGGCATTCTGTTGTTAGCTGGACAGAGAGTGAAACACAGCATATTTTTTTTTTGCAAATTGGCTCATAATGGCCAAATCTTAAATTTGGGGTACAAAATGGCGTTTGTCGTAATGTGATTTTTTTTTAACTGGAAAGGGGAGTGGAACACTACATTTTCTGTGCGTATTGGCTCATACTGGCACGATTTTTAATTTGGAGTACCAAATGGTGTTGTTCGCCATGTTTTTTTAATTGGCTCGGTTTTAAATTTGGAGTAAAAAATGGCTTTTGTCGCAATATTATGCTTTTGTTGGCTGGAATGGGGAGTGGAACACAAAATTTTCTGTGCATATTGGTACATACTGGCCCGATTTTAAATTTGGAGTATAAAATGGTGTTTGTCGCAATGGTATGCTTTTGTTAGCTGAAAAGGAGAGTGGAACACTACATTTTCTGTGCATATTGGCTCATACTGGCTCGATTTCAAAGTTGGAGTAAAAAATGGCTTTTTTTCGCAATGATATTCTTTTGTTAGCCGGAAAGGGAAGCCGGAATGCTGGGTTGCAGATGCTCAAGCTTATGTCAAAACATTGCGGCCCTCCAGATCACCTACCAATATTTACATATTTTATTTGGCCAATTCTGGAATATGCAGCTCCTGTATTGCACCTGACGGCTGAGAAAACTGCCAGGCTCGAAAGAGTTCAGAAAAGAGCTTTCGAAGCAGACAGAAATGTTGTACAGAAAAGCTGCTTAAAGTACAAACTCTGGAAGAAAGAAGAGAGAAACTCTGCATGGACTTCGGAAGAAAATATTTGATCTACCCAATCTACAAAACCCTTGTCCCCCCTCAATCCACAACAAAACGACTACCGCGCAAGTTTACAGGGTCTGTTGACAAACTTCAGCCGGTACGCTGTGCCCACCAGCGGTTAGCGAAGAGTTTTATACCTAGTTTTGTAAAAATGTATAACGAAAATCAGGAGGATTGATAAGTGTGTTGTTTTCTTTGTTTGTTTTTTGTTGTTTTTTTGCGTCACTTTTTAATGTGACTATACCAAAGAAATTTGGCAGTGCCATGAAAATTTTGGTGAAAATAAAATTTTATCGATCTTTTTATCTATTAGAAGACTACATTTTCTGTGTAAAATCCATTTTTAAATTTGGAGTACAAAATGGTGTTTGTCGCAATGGTATGGTTTTGTTCGCTGGAAACATAATTTTATATATTTTTGAAAAGATCTAATTTTTGTTTCCGTATGATGTCACTCATCCTCACATTCCTGTACAAATAATTGGAGCTGTCGATAAATTCTTGATTACTGTCCCTTTTTGTTCTCTGCATCAGGTCTGCGCTTAATTGTATACTTTTTGGGCAGATTAAACTTTTGTTTAAATATAGCGTTGCTCATCCCCACTTTCCCTGTTCAAATTTTTTGAGGTGTGCATCAATCCATAATTACAGTTCTATTTTATTCTGTGCATCAGCTCTGCACAAAATTTGTATACATGTTTTAAAATATCAAATTTTTGTTTACATATGACGTTATTCCTACCCACTTAACCTGAACTAATCTCTGGAGCTGTGCATCAATTCATTAAATAAAAGAACAAGAAAATATCTGTATATTGTATTTAAAACTAGTTTACATCATTGTGTCTCAAAATGAACCAATTAGTTGCCTTGTGCCTGCGCAGTGGAGCACTCCTGTTCAATCCCGCACGGCGCAAGGAATCCAGATATAAGTCAGCTATAGGATTATCCCTTTTTTGGAAAATTAAATAAAAAAAACGAGTTTTTTTAACTGAAAGTAAGGAGCGATATTAAAACTTAAAACGCACAGAAATTACTTCGTATATGAAAGAGGCTGCTTCCTCATCAACGCCCGCTCTTTACGCTAAAGTTTGACTCTTTCTCTCAATTCTTCTTTTTAAAACAGTAAAAAACTTTAGCGTAAAGAGCGGGGCGTTGATGAGGAAGCAGCCTCTTTCATATACGAAGTAATTTCTGTGCGTTTTAAGTTTTAATGTCGCTCCTTACTTTCAGTTAAAAAAACTCGTTTTTTTTATTTAATTTCTGAACGTTTTTGAATCAATGCATGTTTTGATTTTGGCTCTCCGCAGAGGAATAATCAAAACGAAATTTGCATATATTTTTTTGGGGGGGCTAAATGGCTTTCTCATAATTTTGATCGAATGATTTTGAGAAAAAAAGAGCGGGGGCGAAGCCTAGTTGCCCTCCGATTTTTTGGTTAATTAAAAAGGCAACTAGAACTTTTAATTTTTTACGAATCTTTTTATTGGTAAAAGATTTACGTAACTTATAAATTAGCTTACGTAAAGAACTTTTGTATTCTCATGTTTTTATTACATATATGAGGGGATTCGCCCCATCGTCAGACCCTCGCTCTTTACACTAAAGCTTAAATTTTATCCCAATTCATTAAGAATGGCCCCTGAATCACAAAAGCCGAAGAATAAATAGTTGAAATTACTAAAAATACTTTAGCGTAAAGAGCTAGGTATCATAAGGAGGTGAGCCCCTTATATGGGTAATAATTTCTGTTTGTTTTAAGTTTTATTGCTGTTCCTTACTTCCAGCTGAAAAAGCTTTTTCACATTTATTTTTTAATTTTTTTTTTTAATAATGCTAGTAAATCCTGCTCTCCCCTCATGGAAGTTTTCTTCTCCCATGACAAATTCTCGATGGAAAGTTCCCCCAGCATATCCCCCTCTTCTCAACCCCTCCCTCCAACCAAAAAAATCCTCCTGAAAACGCCTGTATACTTCCCAATAACCATTACTATATGTAAGCACAGGTCAAAGTTTGTAACTTGTTGCCCCTCCAGCGGGGACTGTGGGGGAGTAAGTCGTCCCCAAGGACATAGTTATAAGGTTTTTCGACTACGCTGAATAAAATGGCTATCTCAGAATTTTGATCTGTTGACTTTGGGAAAATAATTAGCGTGGGAGGGGGCCTAGGTGCCCTCCAATTTTTTTGGTCACTTAAAAAGGGCACTAGAACTTTTCATTTCCGTTACAATGAGCCCTCTTACAACATTCTAGGACAACTGGGTCGATACGATCACCCCTGGGAAAAAAAAATAAAAAAAATAAACACGCATCCGTGATCTGCCTTCTGGCAAAAAATGCAAAATTCCACATTTTTGTAGATAGGAGCTCAAAACTCTACAATAGGGTTCTCTGATACGCTGAACCTGATGGTGTGATTTTCGTTAAGATTCTATGACTTTTAGGGGGTGTTTCCCCCTATTTTCTAAAATAACGCAAATTTTCTCAGGCTCGTAACTTTCGATGGGTAAGACTAAAATTGATGAAACTTATATATTTGAAACTAGCATTAAAATGCGATTCTTTTGATATAGCTATTGGTATCAAAATCCATTTTTTAGAGTTTTGGTTACTATTGAGCCGGGTTGCTCCTTACTACAGTTCGTTACCACGAACTGTTTGATTATTCCTTTAGCTTCCTGCTTAGATCGAGATTACATAAAAAAAACTAGTTTTTTTAACTGAAAGTAAGGAGCGACATTTAAACTTAAAACGAACAGAAATTACTCCGTATATGAAATGGGTTGTCCCCTCCGCAATCCCTCGCTCTTTATGCTAAAGTTTGACTCTTTGCCACAATTCTACTTTTAAAACAATTAAAAGCTTTAGCGTAAAGAGCGAGGGATATCGAAATAGTACTTTTTCTGTGTTTATTGGCTCATACTGGCCTGATTTTAAATTTGGAGTACAAAATGGCTTTTTGAAATGTTATGCTTTTTTTTTTAGCTGGAAACTGGAGTTGAACACTACATTTTGTGTACATATTGGCTCATACTGGCCTGATTATAAATTGGGGTTACAAAATGGCTTTTTTCGTAATGGTATTATTTTGTTAGCCGGAAAGGGGACTGTAACGCTATATTTTCAGTACATATTGGTTCATACTGGTCCGATTTTAAATTTGGAGTACAAAATGGTTTTTTTCACATATTGGCTCATACTTGCCATATTTTAAATTTGGTGTACAAAATGGTGTTTGTCGTAATGTGATTTTTTTTTTCGAACAGTTCGTGGTAACGAACTGTAGTAGGAAGCAACCCGGCTCAATAGTAAACGAAACTCTAAAAAACGGAATTTTGATGCTAAAATATACATCCAAAGAATCAGATTTTCATTTTGATTTTAAATATATAAGCCTCATCAAATTTAGTCTTTGTCATCAAAAGTTAAAAGCCTCAGAAAATTTGCCTTATTTTAGAAAATAGGGGGAATCACAAAGTCATAGAATCTTAACGAAAACCACACCATCGCATTCTGTGTATCAGAGAACCCTGGCTCATACTGGCCTGATTATAAATTGCGGTTACAAAATGGCTTTTTTCGTAATGGTATTATTTTGTTAGCTGGAAAGGGGACTGGAACGCTATATTTTCAGTGCATCTTGGTTCATAGTGGCCCGATTTTAAATTTGGAGTAAAAACTGGCATTTTTTTGCACATTGGTTCATACTGGCCATATTTTAATGTTTGTGTACAAAATGGCGTTTATCGTAATGTGATTTTTTTTTGTTTTTAAACAGTTCATGGTAACGAAATGTAGTAGGGAGCAACCCAGCTCAATAGTAAACGAAACTCTAAAATACGGAATTTAGATGCTAAAATATACTTCAAAAGAATCGGATTTTCATGCTGCTTTTAAATATATAAGTTTCATCAAATTTAGTCTTTGTCATCAAAAGTTAAAAGCCTGAGAAAATTTGCCTTGTTTTGGAAAATAGGGGGAGTCACCCCTTAAAAGTCATAGAATCTTAACGAGAATCAGACGAATATATATATATATATATATATAACGACCGGGACACTCAAAGAGAAATTACAGACCTGGACACAAATGACGACCAGGGCACTCAAAGAGAAATTCCAGACTGGGACACCGGGACACAAATGACGACCTGGACACAGGGAATATAAATGACGACCGGGACGTAGGGACACAACTACAACGGAGACGCTGGGGGGCACAGGGGGATATATAAATGACGAAGGGGATACAGGGAATGTTCGATTAGTAATTACCATCAACAAATCTCAAGGGCAATCATTAGAATAATGAGGTATAGATCTGAATACGGATTGTTTTTCCCATGGACAATTATATGTTGCATGTTCAAGAGTCGGTAAACCTGACAATCTATTTATATGCACAGACAATGGGACAGCGAAGAATATTGTATATTTGCAAGTTTTATATATTAAAATATATATATATATATATATATATATATATATATATATATATATATATATATATATATATATATATATATATATATATATATATATATATATATATGTTCACAGGTGGGACACAGGGACAAAACTACAATGGCGCGTAAATAATATGGCACGTAACGCCATATACAGTACCGGGAGCCTGGCGACTTTAGGCTTTTCTCGATGCCTTGACGTCGCCACAGGTTCGATACAGCCAGTCTTGGAAAAATACAAATTTTTTCCGAAAGTTGCAACCCATTAGATTGTTTTTGTGGGGCCATGAATGTCAATTTGTCGGTTTTAAGACAAAAAAAAAACATGTAGCCGATTTCGAGGCCGTGCCCCGGTATGGACTACGTGACAGGCTTTTATGTATTTATTTTCATTGTCACTTATTTTGTTACCGCAGACAATCTGAGCCTCTGCTTGAAGTAATTGGTCACCATGGGTTTAATACAACAACCACAAGAAAAAATATAAGTTCTTTTTTAGAATTGTGACCTTTTTAGATCGCTGTAGTGGCCAGAAATGTTAATATCCCAGTTAAGAAAAAAACTATGTTGCCGATTTGGAAGCCGGGCCCCGGGAATCGACTTGTGGTGGGCTTGTCCGTATTGATTCTCATCGTAAATAGAAATCTTTAAATGAGTCAGTTTTGCTTGCTACTCTTTCCTCGGGAAAATCGAGGGTTCCCCATGTGATGGCATTGTTTGTTCTAACATTTCTTTCTTCTTCACCTTTATTTTGATCCGTTCTGATTTTTGCTGTCCCTTGTTTTGTAACAGCACAATTCTTTTTTTTAAACTCCATTTTCGACACGTTTTGATACAAGCTTTCTCGCGATTGCTTGTAATTTTCACTGTCGCTTATCATTAACCCCATATTTCCTTACTGTCGCCGTAGCATGTATCTTTTAGCTGCATGTTTCTTTGTTCTTCACTTTGGCTTTTGAGTAGTATTATTTCTTGCTGCCGTTTATCTTCGAACCGTATGTTTATTTGCTCTTCAGTTTGGTTTTTGACTCATACATCGTGGCAGATGTATGTTTATTATGTTTATCAAAATTACGCGTGAATGGCGCTTTTGCACCCGATCTGGCAACTCTGGTACATATCATCATTTGGTGACTGTAATGCGGCATACTTAGAATCAATTAAGGTGGAGAAGCGGTGTTTCCATCCAAAATTTCAGAGTTCTCTTGTTCAGAATGTTCTTGTGCTACATTGATCGAATTTTATTAAAGGGTCAAAAGCCCAAATTAGTGCCTGGATAAGCATTTTGAAGTTTTTACTTCCATCTTCTTCCTACTTTTAAGACTTGAACGATTCAGTGCAAAGGAAAAAAAATCAAAAGTTAACACTGTTAATCTTTAACTAACTTAATTTTTATCTTGGCTTATAAAATTTCTAGGTTTTCCTCTTAATTTCTAGGCTTTGGAAAGGCGGTTTCGAAAATGTGAGAAGCAAATAATGTGTTCATTCGTAAATAAAAAAAAAAATTCAAAATATTTATTTTTTATGTTTATTTCAAGTCATGTAATGCCACGGGCTAATCTTTGCGTGGCACCGAGGAAATATTTGGCTTGAAAAAACGTTTACATTTTGGCTGTAAACCTAGTTAACTATTTTATGTATCGAAACTTGTTTTTGATATATACATTTTGCCTCACAATGAAAAAGAAAGTAGAAGTAGGAGCATAAATTCGCTTCTACTGATCCTTTAAAATCCATTCCCCCAAGTTTTGTCCCCGTAGCACCTTTCTTCTTTCCAGTTCATGAGAAGTCAGTGTTCTGGAGATTCATTTCTTTTTTAGATTTTAAATGTAATATAAAAAACACTCGCTCGGCAGGAAGAAAACTTGCAAGGAATTGAAATAAAAACATTTTCTTGGGCCCTAATTTTGGATGTGGAACTATTCCTAAAAGTTTTGTTTATGTAGCTCAAGAATTATTTGCTTAGTTTTTAGTTTTTAAACCTTTCTGGAAATGGTGAAAAGACATTTTCTCCCAATGTCTCCAAAATAAAATTGGGTTTTCTAAATATCCCCGAATATTAGGATCTGTAAATTCGCAGATACTGAAACGGATTACAAATTGTTAGTTTTTGTCAATGTTAATTTTTGTGGAGATTTTGAAGAACTCAATTTTCTTTTGAGGAAAATATGGAAAACTCGGAATAGTAAAAATAACTCGGAAAATTCGGAATAGTGAAAATAATGGTTGACAGAAAAAATTTTTGTCCATGAGATAAAAACAAACATTACTTAAGAAAAAGTATTTTTTTATCTACTTTTTTTATTGAATTCGAAATATATAATTTTTGCAAAGACGGCATTAGAACTCTTAAAGTTATCCCCCATGCCCCTTGAACGGAAGTTGTGCACACTGTCAAGGTTGAACACTTCACTAAAGATTGAAAATTTAGATATACTTCTGAATTACCTTTGAATTTGTCTGCTTTTTTTTTTTTTTTTTTTTTTTTTTTTTTTTTTTTTTTTTTTTTTTTTTTTTTAGCTAGTTGTTCAGTTTTCTATCTAAAGAGCAAGCTCTTATTTATTGCAGTGCTTTCTTTTTCGTGCAAAATTTGCAGGTAAAATTTTTTGGAAGACAATTTTTTTAGAAGATAATTTTTTCCGAATGTCCTACATTTAACGGTAGATACCTATCAAAATTTGAAGTTATCCTTACGTAACCTCTAAAGGGTTACGAGCCCACTAGTATTCCTTTTAACTATCTCCCCTCGTGGCAGATGCATATTGGAAGAAAACTTGTTTTGTTCCTTGTTTGGTTTCTTAGTATTTCACTTAAAAGACCAAGACTTTTTAACATTTTATTTAGTTTTAATATTTTTATTTTCAGCTGTTACATAGACTTTCTATAGTAGGATGTATTAAAACGCTATCTAATTCTGGCTGCGATGGACATTATTCACAGAATCGACCTAGCTAAAAGAGTAATTACATTCGAATTTTCTATTCTAGTGCACTTGTATGGGGTTCATCAGTGAAGCAATTGCCACAAAATGTTGGAAAGGACCATATCCTTAATGACGAAGATGTTGTTCAAATTGTTAAGAAAGTTTGATACGGACCATTTGTCGCTCTTTTCATGACTCCCATGGACTCGAATAAATTTTACTCTATTACCAGTGTTATTTTTGAATTTGAAATTATAATTGGAGGGTTAGGAGAACTCACTGGGGCCTTTTTTTATTATTATTATATGTAAATACTAATGGAATTGAATGGGTAAAGGTAAAGGATACGGCATTAGACTTTACAGTCCCTACCGACGGTGCTGATCTCCGTTTCTTGGCCCTTCAGCCAGGAATTGCAATGGGGGGTTCGTAGGGTAAAGTGTCTATAGTCTTAGAACGGCTATTAAATAAAAAAACAATTTTTTTTAAATGAAAGTAAGGAGCGACATTAAAACTTAAAACGAACAGAAATTACTCCGTATATGAAAGGAGCTTTTCCTCCTCGACACCCCGCTCCTTACGCTAAAGTTTTTTATTGTTTTAAAAAGTAGAGTTGCGAGAAAGAATCAAACTTTAGCGCAAGGAGCGGGGTGTCGAGGAGAAAAAGCCCCTGTCATATACGGAGTAATTTCTGTTCGTTTTAAGTTTTAATGTCGCTCCTTACTTTCATTTAAAAAAACTTGTTTTTTATTTAATTTCTGAAAGTTTTTGAATTAATGCATGTCTGATTTTGGCTCTCCGTACATAAATTATAAAAATGAAATTTGCATATTAATTCTTTTTTTGGCTAAATGGCTTTCTCTTAGTTTTGATCAGACGATTCTGAGAAATAAGGGGTGGGGAAGGAGGTCTAGTTGCCCTCTAATTTTTCGGCTACTTAAAAAGGCAACTAGATCTTTTATTTTTAACGAACGTTTTTATTAGTAAAAAAAAAATACGTAACTTAAGAATTAACTTACGTAACAAACTTTTATATTCTTATACTTTTGATTATATATATGAGAGGGTTGGTCCCCTCGTTAATACCTCGCTCTTCACACTAAATCTTGTTTTATCCCAATTCTTTAAGAATGACCCCTGAATGAGAAAGGCCGTAGAATAAATAGTTGAAATTATTAAAAAAAATTTTAGCATAAAGAGCGAAGTATTTATCTCCTCCTAAATACCTCGCTCTTTATGCTAGAGTATTTTTAGAACCCCTCATATGCGTAATAATCTCTGTTCGTTTTAAGTTTTAATGCTTCTCCTTACTTTCAATTGAAAAAACTTTTTCATGTTTACATTTTCATTTTTTTTTTTTTTATAGTAATGCTAGAAAGTCCTGCGCCCTTTTCATTGAATTTATCTTCCCCCATGAAACATTCCTCCAAGGAAAGATCCTCCCATATAGCCCCCTCCCCTGAACACCACACCCAAACCAAAAAATCCCCCTGATAACGTCGGTACACTTCCCAGTAACCATTACTGTATGTAAACATTGGTCAAAGTTTGTAACTTGCAGCCCCTCCCCCAGGGACTGTGGGGGGTAAGTCATCCCCAAAGACATAGTTATTATGGTTTTCGACTATGCGGAACAAAATGGCTATCTCAAAATTTTCATCCGCTGACTTTAGGGAAAATATGAGTGTGGGAGGGGGCCTAGGTGCCCTCCAATTTTTTTGGTCACTTAAAAAGGGCACTAGAACTTTTCATTTCCGTTAGAATGAGCCCTTTTACAACACTCTAGGACCACTTGGTCGATACGATGACCCCTGGGGAAAAAAAAAACAAAAAAAAAACAAAAAAACAAATAAACACGCACCCGTGATTTGTCTTGTGGCAAAAAATACGAAATTCCACATTTTTGTAGATTGGACCTTGAAATTTTTCTATAGGGTTCTCTGATACGCTGAATGCGATGGTGTAATTTTCGTTAAGATCTTATGACTTTTAGGGGGTGTTACCCCCTATTTTCCAAACTAAGGCAAATTTTCTCAGGCTCGTAACTATTGATGACAAAGACTAAATTTGATGAAACTTATATATTTAAAATTAGCATAAAAATCCAATTCTTTTGATATATCTTTTAGCATCGAAATTCCGTTTTTTAGAGTTTCGTTTACTATTGAGCCGGGTCGCTCCGTTACCACGAACTGTTTGATAGCAAGGTCGTATCCAGGGGGAAGGGGTTCGGTTTTGCCCCCGCCCCCCTAAAATTTGTGTTCGACTCATTAAACGTAACAATAATGTATATGAACAGATTTCCCCGAACAAAATACTGGATGTGTCCTTGGGTTCTAGCCTTCTAGAATCCTAAGGAAATTGTCATATACAATTGTTTTAGATTGTTCAAATTTGGCCCTTTTCTTTATCCAAATGGCAAGAGAACCATTTTTATGTTTTGTTGGACTCCTAAATTTGCATTCGTTTTCTCTTTCTCTCTGTCTCTCTTTCTCTTTTGTTTTTTTTCTTTTGTAAAAAGAGGCAAACCAAGACAACAATGTACACAGAAGTTGTCAGGAATGTTTATAAGCACGATACGTGTCAGAGATAACCGTTCAAGGTTATTTCTTTTTATTAACTACTAGCTGTTGTGTAAAACTTGCGAATATACAACATTCTTCGCTGTCCAATTGTCGCTGCATATAAATAGATAGTCAGGTTTACCGACCCTCGAACATGCAACGTACAATTGTCCATGGGA